>NC_042958.1:42291605-42319105 GCF_901001165.1 Salmo trutta
GAGAGATGAGAGAGAGAGAGAGAGAGAGAGAGAGAGAGAGAGAGAAAGTTATTTTTCACATGCATGTGAGCAGAGAGAAGACAACGGCACAGCGAGAATGTCGGGTCTATCATGTCCGGAGGCGTGTTTTCAGCGCGTAGTCTTGGCTTGTTGTGTTCAGCTAGGTGTCCTGATGTCTCTGTCCGGGTTATTAACTCAACAGAACAAACAGCGTCGCCTCTCACCTAGCTTACGGGGAACAGCTTCACCCCGCATCACTACCCCCTAATGTGCGGCAGGTAGTCCGCCGATTAAGAACAGTGGGCCAGTAACCGAAAGGTCGCTGGTTCGAATACCTGAGTCCGCAATGTGAAAAGATCTGCCGTTCTGCCCTTGAGCAAAGCAGTTAACCCCCAACAACAACTGCTCCCTGGGTGTCGAAGACGTAGGCGTGGATTAAAGCAGCCCCCTAAACCTCTCTAATTCAGAGGGGTTGGGTTAAATGCAGAAGACACATTTCGGGTCGAATGACTAGGTATCCCCTTTCCACTGCGTCCGTACCCCTCCAGCCTCAGACCGTTGCTCCGTCATAAAGCATTTTGGGAAGTCATGTTTTGGAGAGAGTGTGTGTATGTGTGTGTGTGTGTGTGTGTCAGCCTGGGGATCACAGGGAAGCCAGAAGAAAGAGAGAAAGGGAGAGAGTAAAGGAGGGAAAGAGGGAGAGAGAGAGAGTAAAGGAGGGAGAGAGGGAGAGAGAGGGAGAGAGTGAGTAAAGGAGGGAGAGAGTAAAAGAGGGAGAGAGGGAGAGAGTAAAAGAGGGAGAGAGGGAGAGAGAAAAAGAGGGAGAGAGTGAGTAAAGGAGGGAGAGAGTAAAAGAGGGAGAGAGTGAGAGAGTAAAGGAGGGAAAGAGTAAAGGAGGGAGAGAGTGAGAGAGTAGGAGGGAGAGAGGGAGAGGGTAAAGGAGGGAGAGAGGGAGAGTAAAGGAGAGAGGGAGAGAGTAAAGGAGAGAGGGAGAGAGTAAAGGGGGGAGAGAGGGAGAGAGTAAAGGAGGGAGAGAGGGAGAGAGTAAAGGAGGGAGAGAGGGAGAGAGGGAGAGAGTAAAGGGGGAGAGAGGGAGAGAGTAAAGGAGGGAGAGAGGGGAGAGAGTAAAGGAGATAGGGAGAGAGTAAAGGAGGGAGGGAGAGAGGGAGAGAGTAAAGGAGGGAGGGAGAGAGGGAGAGAGTAAAGGAGGGAGAGGGAGAGAGTAAAGGAGGGAGAGAGTAAAGGAGGGAGAGGGAGAGAGTAAAGGAGGGAGAGAGTAAAGGAGGGAGAGGGAGAGAGTAAAGGAGGGAGAGAGTAAAGGAGGGAGAGAGTAAAGGAGGGAGAGAGTAAAGGAGGGAGAGAGGGAGAGAGAGTAAAGGAGAGAGGGATAGAGGGAGAGAGTAAAGGAGGGAGAGGGAGAGAGTAAAGGAGGGAGAGAGTAAAGGAGGGAGAGAGGGAGAGAGAGTAAAGGAGGGAGAGAGTAAAGGAGGGAGAGAGGGAGAGAGCAGAGGGGTGTAGAACTAGTAGACATGTCACAGTTTGGACAGGAATGCACAGAGAGGGAGGGGGGGGAGAACATCTGTCTCAACTTTCCTCCTCTCATCTTCCTCTCATGGCCAACAACAGCCTCAAGCGTCCAGCCAGAGAAGGAGGGAAGGACGGAGATAAAAGAAAAAAGGTACGACCGAGAGAGAGAACAGAAGAAAGGTGGTGGTGAACACGGCAGTCTTTACATCAGATGTGACTCCGGTTGTATTTAAAACAGCCCATGCATGACTGTGGATAAAAGTATATTCTAAAATGGCATAGTACACTCACTCTGTTTACAGGTGTCTCCTTCCCAGCCCTCCTTGCAGACACAGGTGAAGGAGTCCCCGCTGGTCACACAGGTTCCCCCGTACTCACAGGGGTTAGGTAGACAGCTGCTATTCTTAGCTAGGAGATGAAAGAGGGAGCAGTTCGTTTTCAGTTGTCAGACAGGTTCCCCCGTACTCACAGGGGTTAGGTAGACAGCTCCCGAGGAGAGCAGAGACCGGGTTTAGTCTACACCGAAACTAACATTTACAGAGCAACACAACTCGACTGCTTCCCCTCAGCCTTGTGTTGTGGTTTCTTTATCTGAGGCGATCCACTTGTGTGCTCTCCAAACAGATTATCAGAGAGATCAGGGCTTTTTAAGGACATAACTCAACACACACCAGAGACGGGGGAGGAGGGGGAAAAGAGAGAGGGGTGGTGGGTCTGCAAGAGAGAATGTCTCTATAAACCCCTGGGAACCATATGTACCAAGCAGCAGTCTCTCCTCCATATCTCTATAAACCCCTGGGAACCATATGTACCAAGCAGCAGTCTCTCCTCCATGTCTCTATAAACCCCTGGGAACCATATGTATCAAGCAGCCGTCTCTCCTCCATGTCTCTATAAACCCCTGGGAACCATATGTATCAAGCAGCAGTCTCTCCTCCATGTCTCTATAAACCCCTGGGAACCATATGTACCAAGCAGCCGTCTCTCCTCCATGTCTCTATAAACCCCTGGGAACCATATGTACCAAGCAGCCGTCTCTCCTCCATGTCTCTATAAACCCCTGGGAACCATATGTATCAAGCAGCCGTCTCTCCTCCATGTCTCTATAAACCCCTGGGAACCATATGTACCAAGCAGCAGTCTCTCCTCCATATCTCTATAAACCCCTGGGAACCATATGTACCAAGCAGCAGTCTCTCCTCCATGTCTCTATAAACCCCTGGGAACCATATGTATCAAGTATCTCCCCCGCTGTCCATGTAGTCCTATTCATTGTGATGTCATAGGCAGTGGTGGGGGGAAAGTATTACGTTTTCATACTTGAGTAAAAGTAAAGATGCCTTAATAGAAAATGACTCAAGTAAAAGTGAAAGTCACCCAGTAAAAATACTACTTCAGTAAAAGTCCCCTCCCACCAAGACTAACTCACCTATATTACAGGTAGCCCCTCCCACCAAGACTAACTCCCCTATATTACAGGTAGCCCCTCCCTCCCACCCAGACTAACTCACCTATATTACAGGTAGCCCCTCCCATCCAGACTAACTCACCTATATTACAGGTAGCCCCTCCGATCCAGACTAACTCACCTATATTACAGGTAGCCCCTCCCACCCAGACTAACTCACCTATATTACAGGTAGCCCCTCCGATCCAGACTAACTCACCTATATTACAGGTAGCCCCTCCCACCCAGACTAACTCACCTATATTACAGGTAGCCCCCTCCCATCCAGACTAACTCAGCTATATTACAGGTAGCCCCTCCCACCCAGACTAACTCACCTATATTACAGGTAGCCCCTCCCACCCAGACTAACTCACCTATATTACAGGTAGCCCCTCCCATCCAGACTAACTCACCTATATTACAGGTAGCCCCTCCCACCCAGACTAACTCACCTATATTACAGGTAGTCCCTCCCACCCAGACTAACTCACCTATATTACAGGTAGCCCCCTCCCATCCAGGGGAACACCTGCACTGGAAGGTGTCCCCCTCGTCATGACATGTTCCTCCGTTGTTACAGGTAGCCTCGTCACACTGGCTCTCACCTGGAGACACAGAGTTAAAGAGTCAGTGTTTTATAACGCACGCACACCTACCTGTGTGATAACATCCACACCCAAGCACATACCATGAACCTCCACAGGCTCATTACACTGGTAAATAGAAAATGAGAGGGAGGGAGAGAGACAGACTGAGGGAGACAGACTGAGGGAGCGAGAGAGGGAGCGAGAGAGGGAGGGAGACAGACTGAGGGAGACAGACGGAGCGAGAGAGGGATGGAGGGAGCGAGACAGACTGAGGGAGACAGACGGAGCGAGAGAGGGATGGAGGGAGCGAGACAGACTGTGGGAGGGAGGGAGCGAGACAGACTGTGGGAGGGAGGGAGCGAGACAGACTGTGGGAGGGAGGGAGCGAGACAGACTGTGGGAGGGAGGGAGCGAGACAGACTGTGGGAGGGAGGGAGCGAGACAGACTGTGGGTGGGAGGGAGCGAGACAGACTGTGGGAGGGAGGGAGCGAGACAGACTGTGGGAGGGAGGGAGCGAGACAGACTGTGGGAGGGAGGGAGCGAGACAGACTGAGGGAGGGAGGGAGCGAGACAGACTGAGGGAGGGAGGGAGGGAGGGAGACAGACTGAGGGAGGGAGGGAGGGAGCGAGACAGACTGAGGGAGGGAGGGAGGGAGCGAGACAGACTGAGGGAGGGAGGGAGGGAGCGAGACAGACTGAGGGAGGGAGGGAGGGAGGGAGGGAGCGAGACAGACTGAGGGAGGGAGGGAGCGAGACAGACTGAGGGAGGGAGGGAGCGAGACAGACTGAGGGAGGGAGGGAGCGAGACAGACTGAGGGAGGGAGGGAGCGAGACAGACTGAGGGAGGGAGGGAGCGAGACAGACTGAGGGAGGGAGGGAGCGAGACAGACTGAGGGAGGGAGGGAGCGAGACAGACTGAGGGAGGGAGGGAGCGAGGGAGGGGGGGAGCGAGGGAGGGGGAGAGAGAGAGAGGTGTTCTTACGGGAGTGGCAGGTCTTCCCCTTCCAGCCGTTCATACACTCACAGAAGAAATCAGTCACCAGGTCTCGACATGTTCCTCCATTATGACATGGACTAGTGCTGCAGTCATCTATATCTGGAGGGAGGATAGGAGGAGGAGGAGGGAGGAGGAGAGGGAGAGGAGTAGGGGAGAAGAGGGAGAGGATAGAGGGAGAGGATGGAGAGGATAGAGGAGGAGGAGGGGAGAGGAGGAGAGGGGGGAGGGGAGAGGAGGAGGAGAGGATGGGAGAGTCAAACTTGTCTCAGGTTAAATTACTACCTTTATATAATGGTCATAATTACACGTAGCGACCTACTTAGTGAAACACATTTCATGCATTTATACGTGTCAAAGATGATGGGTAAGAATGTGGACCCCAGGAAGACTGGCGGTCGCTAAGGCATCAGCTAATGAGGATCCAAATAAAGACTGGTGGTGCTGCCGGGGGGCTGGTCTAGAGGCAGTGCTGCCGGGGGGCTGGTCTAGAGGCAGTGCTGCCGGGGCGCTGGTCTAGAGGCAGTGCTGCCGGGGGGCTGGTCTAGAGGCAGTGCTGCCGGGGGGCTGGTCTAGAGGCAGTGCTGCCGGGGGGCTGGTCTAGAGGCAGTGCTGCCGGGGGGCTGGTCTAGAGGCAGTGCTGCCGGGGGGCTGGTCTAGAGGCAGTGCTGCCGGGGGGGCTGGTCTAGAGGCAGTGCTGCCGGGGGGCTGGTCTAGAGGCAGTGCTGCCGGGGGGCTGGTCTAGAGGCAGTGCTGCCGGGGGGCTGGTCTAGAGGCAGTGCTGCCGGGGGCTGGTCTAGAGGCAGTGCTGCCGGGGGGCTGGTCTAGAGGCAGTGCTGCCGGGGGCTGGTCTAGAGGTAGTGCTGCCGGCCCTGGAGGCAGCTGTCCGATCCCCCAGTCCGCCCCTGGTAGTTCTCATCAACATGTAGATCTCTCAATAGAAGTTGAAAACACTTTTATAAATAATAAATACAGCACTTACTGGTCTCACAGTGGTCCCCCTCCCAGCCGTCTCCACAGATACACTGGTATACACTGACTTTATCAATACAGGTTCCTCCATTAACACACGGGTTGCTCTCACAATCATTAATATCTGAGAGGGAGGGGGGAGAGAGAGGGGGCGAGAGAGAGGGGAGAGGGGGGCGAGAGAGAGGGGAGAGGGGGGCGAGAAAGAGCGAAGAGGGGGGCGAGAGAGAGCGAAGAGGGGTGCGAGAGAGAGCGAAGAGGGGGGCGAGAGAGAGAGAGAGAGGAGAGAGAGAGAGAGAGAGAGAGAGAGAGAGGGGAGAGAGAGAGGGAGGGGAGGAGAGAAATCAATAGAAACTACAGTAAGGTAGGTTTAAATGTAAATGGATAATGTACCTGTACCAAACAGGGAAAATCAGAAGGAAACTCCAGTAAGATAATTCTCTCTGTGTTGGCTTTAGTTTGATGTTTGGAATGTGGTTGGTGTGTGAAATCGTGTGTGTGTGTTCTGCGCCAAGGTCGCAGTGTTTGTGGACAGTTTAGAGGGACACTGGGTACTGTTGATGTACTGTTGATAGCTGCATGCCAGTGGTGCTTTGAAGGACAGCATGGGTGGTTTGGGATCAGGGTCTCTTTGCTTTAGCGAGATATGTCATGTCTATGAGTCAGTATGTCTGCTATATGTCATGTCTACACGTCAGCATGTCTGCTATATGTCATGTCTATACGTCAGTATGTCTGCTATATGCCATGTCTACACGTCAGCATGTCTATACGTCAGTATGTCTGCTATATGTCATGTCTAAGTCAGTATGTCTGCTATATGTCATGTCTACACGTCAGTATGTCTGCTATATGTCATGTCTACACGTCAGTATGTCTGCTATATGTCATGTCTACACGTCAGTATGTCTACACGTCAGTATGTCTGCTATATGTCATGTCTAAGTCAGTATGTCTGCTATATGTCATGTCTATACGTCAGCATGTCTGCTATATGTCAGTATGTCTGCTATGTCATGTCTAAGTCAGTATGTCTGCTCTATGTCATGTCTAGACGTCAGCATGTCTGCTATATGTCATGTCTAGACGTCAGCATGTCTGCTATAAGTCATGTCTAAGTCAGTATGTCTGCTATATGTCATGTCTACACGTCAGCATGTCTGCTATAAGTCATGTCTAAGTCAGCATGTCTGCTATATGTCATGTCTAAGTCAGCATGTCTGCTATAAGTCGTGTCTAAGTCAGCATGTCTTACTCTCGTGACAGTATGTGCCTCTGAAGCCTTCCTGACAGTCACAGCTGAACTGTCCTCCAGCCTGGCTCCGACAGCGTCCGTGAGGACCACACACGTTCGAGGAGATGTACCGCTCCCCTCCAGGGGTACTGTTGGACCCCACGGCAACTGTGCAGCTGTCAATCACTGTGGGGGGAAAGAAAGAAAGAGTTATTTTTCACATGCATGTGAGCAGAGATGACTGACAACAGGAAGCATCTTTGGGTCTTAGGATTTATACAGCGCTTTTCTATGTATTAAGATTGCAATCACCATACACTAGATCCATGGCACTGACACCCACTACAGAACACATAGACCTGAACCCAGGCCTCATACATGCAACTCAGGGTAGATCTGGTACCAATGTCCTCATTCATTATGATAACTCAGGGTAGATCTGGTACCAATGTCCTCATTCATTATGATAACTCAGGGTAGATCTGGTACCAATGTCCTCATTCATTATGAACTAAAATAGATAAACTGATTTGAGATTAGCACTCTTTACTCAGAGTCACTTTATGAATACAAACCCAGGTTTACATTCCGGTAAAAAAAAAAAACAGACACACGTCGCTGATTGAGCGATCAATTCTTCTCAAGAAGTGTAAACATGGAGGAACAGAAGAAACAGAAAGCTGTTACGCTGATCTCTCTCACTCTGCACTCCTGTCTGGTCTAGTCAACACACAGAGCTGAATCTAAACCCCAAACACTATACTTCTGCCGAGAGAGAGAGAGAGAGGGGGGGGAGAGGGAGCAAGAGCGAGAGCGATGGGGAGGGAACGAGCGAGAGCGATGGGGGAGGGAACGAGCGAGAGCGAGGAACGAGGGGGGAACGAGCGAGAGCGATGGGGGAGGGAACGAGCGAGAGCGATGGGGGAGGGAACGAGCGAGAGCGATGGAACGAGCGAGAGCGATGGGGGAGGGAACGAGCGAGAGCGATGGAACGAGCGAGAGCGATGGGGGAGGGAACGAGCGAGAGCGATGGGGAGGGAACGAGCGAGAGCGAGGGGGAGGAACGAGCGAGAGCGAGGGAACGAGCGAGAGCGATGGGGGAGGGAACGAGCGAGAGCGATGGAACGAGCGAGAGCGATGGGGGAGGGAACGAGCGAGAGCGATGGAACGAGCGAGAGCGATGGGGGAGGGAACGAGCGAGAGCGATGGAACGAGCGAGAGCGATGGGGGAGGGAACGAGCGAGAGCGATGGGGAGGGAACGAGCGAGAGCGATGGGGAGGGAACGAGCGAGAGCGATTGGGGAGGGAACGAGCGAGAGCGAGGGGGAGGAACGAGCGAGAGCGAGAGGGAGGGAACGAGCGAGAGCGATGGGGGAGGGAACGAGCGAGAGCGATGGGGGAGGGAACGAGCGAGAGCGATGGGGGAGGGAACGAGCGAGAGCGATGGGGGAGGGAACGAGCGAGAGCGATGGGGGAGGGAACGAGCGAGAGCGATGGGGGAGGGAACGAGCGAGAGCGATGGGGGAGGGAACGAGCGAGAGCGATGGGGGAGGGAACGAGCGAGAGCGAGGGGGAGGGAACGAGCGAGGGGGAGGGAACGAGCGAGAGCGGGGGAGGGAACGAGCGAGAGCGAGGGAACGAGCAAGAGTGGGGGAGGGAATGAGCGAGAGCGGGAACGAGCGAGGGAGAGCGAGGGGCGAGGGAGAGCGACGGGCGAGGGAGAGCGACGGGCGAGGGAGAGCGAGAGGCGAGGGAGTGCGAGGGGGAGGGAAACAAGAGAGAGGAACTAAAGAGGACAAGATGGGCGTACCTTTGCACGTGCTGGTGTGACAGTGGTCTTTGAGGTGAGAGCAGTTTTTTCCTTCGTAGTCTTCTGAACAGGCGCAGTAGTGACCTGTATCCAGGTTGTAACATGAAGCACCATTCTGACACGGGTTGACGAGGCAGTAGTCTATGTCCAACTATATACAGAGAGAGAGACAGAGAGATATTTACATTTTGGTCATTTGGCAGACACTCTCATCCAGAACATCTTTCAGTTAGTGTATTAAACTAAGAACTTTATATATATATCACTTTGCAAGTAAAACCTTCATCAAAAAGTGTAGTTATCAGAGAAATCACTGAGAGACAAGGACATGGAAAGAGGCAGACAGAGAGACAGGGTTCAGTACTAAACACAGACCAGCCCACAGCATCCTCCCTACAGAGGCTTGCCAGGAAATATCACACACACACACACACACACACACACACACACACACACACACACACACACACACACACACGAGGGACTTCGTAAACACAAGAATGTCTCCAACACACAGCAGCCAGGAGCAGCTTCACTAAGACTAAACCCTGACTTAAAATGAAGGTTGATGAGTGAACTATAGACAGGTTAGAAGGTGGGGTAGTCTAGTAGGCAGGGTGGGGTAGTCTATAAGGCCGGTTAGAGGGTAGGGTAGTCTAGTAGGCAGGTTAGAGGGTGGGGTAGTCTAGTAGGCAGGGTGGGGTAGTCTAGTAGGCAGGGTGGGGTAGTCTAGTAGGCAGGGTGGGGTAGTCTAGTAGGCAGGGTGGGGTAGTCTAGTAGGCAGGGTGGGGTAGTCTAGTTGGCAGGGTGGGGTAGTCTAGTTGGCAGGGTGGGGTAGTCTAGTTGGCAGGGTGGGGTAGTCTAGTTGGCAGGGTGGGGTAGTCTAGTTGGCAGGGTGGGGTAGTCTAGTTGGCAGGGTGGGGTAGTCTAGTCGGCAGGGTGGGGTAGTCTAGTCGGCAGGGTGGGGTAGACTAGTCGGCAGGGTGGGGTAGACTAGTTGGCAGGGTGGGGTAGTCTAGTTGGCAGGGTGGGGTAGTCTAGTCGGCAGGGTGGGGTAGACTAGTCGGCAGGGTGGGGTAGACTAGTCGGCAGGGTGGGGTAGACTAGTCGGCAGGGTGGGGTAGTCTAGTCGGCAGGGTGGGGTAGTCTAGTTGGCACACTGGCACCAGAAAGGAGACAGGAACTAAGGTTAAAAGACAGTGGGGAGTTGGGGGTTAAGGGGAAGGGTTTCAATGTTGCTCACCAGGGACAGAATGGGACCTAAGTTAAGTTAAACAACAGTGGGGAAGGGTTTGAAGGTTGCACCAAAACTTACCTGACAGAGTTGTCCCGAGAATCCTGGCAGACAGAGGCAGGTGAAACCGTTGACTTGGTCTTGGCATCGCCCGCCGTTCAGACAGGGAGAGCCGGCACACTCATCCACATCTCTCTCACAGTGGTCTCCAGAGTAACCCGCAGGACACCCACAGCGGTAGCCGTTCACCAAGTCCTAGAATACACAACGTGTTTAGTATGCTCCAGAAATACTAGCCAGGTCCAGGAACACAGACAGCCATCCAGCTAGCTGGGCAGAGACCCTTTAATCTAGCTGGGCAGAGATCCTTTTAATCTAGCTGGGCAAAGATCCTTTTAATCTAGCTGGGCAGAGATCCTTTTAATCTAGCTGGGCAGAGATCCTTTTAATCTAGCTGGGCAGAGATCCTTTTAATCTAGCTGGGCAGAGATCCTTTTAATCTAGCTGGGCAGAGATCCTTTTAATCTAGCTGGGCAGAGATCCTTTTAATCTAGCTGGGCAGAGATCCTTTTAATCTAGCTGGGCAGAGATCCCTTTAATCTAGCTGGGCAGAGATCCCTTTAATCTAGCTGGGCAGAGATCCCTTTAATCTAGCTGGGCAGAGATCCCTTTAATCTAGCTGGGCAGAGATCCCTTTAATCTAGCTGGGCAGAGATCCCTTTAATCTAGCTGGGCAGAGATCCCTTTAATCTAGCTGGGCAGAGATCCCTTTAATCTAGCTGGGCAGAGATCCCTTTAATCTAGCTGGGCAGAGATCCCTTTAATCTAGCTGGGCAGAGATCCCTTTAATCTAGCTGGGCAGGGATCCCTTTAATCTAGCTGGGCAGGGATCCCTTTAATCTAGCTGGGCAGGGATCCCTTTAATCTAGCTGGGCAGGGATCCCTTTAATCTAGCTGGGCAGGGATCCCTTTAATCTAGCTGGGCAGGGATCCCTTTAATCTAGCAGGGCAGAGATCCCTTTAATCTAGCTGGGCAGAGATCCCTTTAATCTAGCTGGGCAGAGATCCCTTTAATCTAGCTGGGCAGAGATCCCTTTAATCTAGCTGGGCAGAGATCCCTTTAATCTAGCTGGGCAGAGATCCCTTTAATCTAGCTGGGCAGAGATCCCTTTAATCTAGCTGGGCAGAGATCCCTTTAATCTAGCTGGGCAGACACCCCTTTAATCTTCTTTAGAGAACAGGAAGTGTTCGGCTAACACAGGATGTCAGTCAGGGAAGGGAAAAGAGAAGAAGAGGGTTGTAGGAAGGACAGAGCAATACCAGCTCCTCCAACAGTAATTTAACACAATAATGTTGAGGGTCATTTAACCTAATGTGTTCAAGGAATCTCTGCTCTCTCCTCCTCCTCTCCCCCTCCATATTTCATTTCATTGACGGATTCCAGAACAACTTTAAAACTCCACAGAGTTGTTGCCTTCCAGAGAACAGAACGCGTCACAACTGTTGGCATCTTTATTTATTTTAAAAAAAATGTAAACCCTGTAAATGAGTTTGTGGTGTGAAAAAACCCCTGAACAAAAGGTCAAGCTGAAAACATAAAACAATGTGTTTGATATATCTCTGAATCAAGACAGATTCATCCCAAACAGCAACATACCTTGCAGGTTCCTCCGTGCTGACATTGGTCCTTGCAGTAATTGATATCTAGATGGGGGGGGGGAAATGACATGTTTTAAAACACCATAATATAACTATCTGGATAGTATGATGTTTTTAACAAAATAACCCACTAAATACTTCATATCTTCCTCTCTGCTCGACCCTCGATAAACTCCTTCATAAACTGCTGGATCAGAACTTAGTAGGGTGTTAGGCAATTCTTACTATCCCTGAGCCAAGTGAAAGTAGCACTGTGTGTGTGTGTGTGTGTGTGTGTGTGTGTGTGTGTGTGTGTGTGTGTGTGTGTGTGTGTGTGTGTAACTAGCGCTGGATTGTTTATATCTTTGGCATCCCAGAGATAATCAACTATCCTTGGATTCCCAGCGATAATCAAACTATCCTTGGCTTCCCAGCGATAATCAAACTATCCTTGGCTACATGGGACTCCAGTAATGATAAAGGATCCTCGTCACTGAACACAAGGACACGCTTGTACACACTGCCAATTCCGTCTGCATTGCAAATGGCACCCTATTCCCTACATAGTGCACTACTTTGAATCAGGGCCCATAGGGATCTGGGTAAAATTACATTGACTGTGCTGAGAGTTGTCATGACTGTCCTGATCAGGTCAGGGTACAGGAGACCACCACCCTACAGATTATCTCCCAAACCCCCAACAGAGGAGGAGAGATCTAGGGGTCTGAAGATGTGGGGGTTTTATGACACCTCACGCCCATAATAAACCTTAGGCCACAGAGAAATTCCTTTGTCCTAACAATGGAGAACTGGCCTCAGAACATTAAACATGCAATAAAGGGACTTTGGAACAATGATTTCCGTCAGCCACAATGGTGGTCATGACGAGAGGTGGAATATTAAAATGTATGTAACTTTCGTATTGTTTTTAAAGGTTAAGAGATGACGTTATTATGAAAACATTGTACCTTTAAGAGTTTTCCCAGTATATGCCTGATGTTTATACATTGTACGTTGTGTGGAAAATATCCAAATCAAACAGAATGTTTTGGTAAAGATGAAATGTGAAGTTAGTGTCTAAAATTGGATTTTTAGTCAAATCTATGCCTTGCCCCTTTACTTGGTCCGCCCAGAGAATTGCCCAAAAGGCGGTTACACCCACTTCTGACCCGAGGGTATAAGACAGGAGAGTGAAGAATTAACATATCAGACTAATTGACCCCAAGCTGCAGCGAAGGTCTAACAAAGTCGACGAACCCCAAAACGAAACACAAGGTTGAAGACAAAGAAATCTTTTTCTACACGAGCTACGGACGAGTAGCTGTGTCTAAGCGGGTGAATTCAAGCCGAACCACCCAGTCTCCACTCTCCATCAAATCGGGGTATCTTCACCGTTCGAGTCCGAAGCTGTGAGTTCTGAGCTACAGAGCTGTCTGTCCTTAGAAGACTGCGAGGGATCAGACCACTAAGCCAAGAAGGACACTGACATCGTGAGGACAACCAGAGAGTTGCGCCGGAGAAGTGCATCATTGAGAAGCCTAAACGACCCACGCGGAGCTTCCCACCTGAGACCTCCAACACGTAATTACATCATTATATTCTTACCCATAAGAGCGGCAGTTCGGGGCAAGGCTAGGTTTAAATAAGCATGGCTGACAAATGAACCCAAATGTATATTTCTCTCGTGTACTTTCTTTGTTTCTCTCTCTTTTAAATCCCCATTTTGGGTAACACGCGCCATAGTGTGTTGGCCCGTTATACTAAGTCCTAATCAATAGCTAGACTGTGTTTTGTGTATGTGTATTTTTATCATCATTTTAGCTTGCTAGTAAATAAATAATCAACTAAGATTGGTGTGGTAAACTCATTGGTGAAGCCCGGGTCCGTGCAGATTCCCGGATTATGCGACGTTCAGAATGAGACTAGAGGAAATTGATTAATTTAGCGACTGTTGTAAAATCGATATTCTGATATCCTTTGAGTTAATTTGGGAAATAGAAACTCAATCAAAAACAATGTTCCCATGGTGCCCCAGGTTAATGAGTTAATAATTGCTTGATTCATTGCTTAATTCATTTAATCACGCAATTATAAACCGTTAATCATTCGATGAGCAACAGTCGTCACATTAACTAATACAACGTCACAACATATGGTGCCCCGTGTGAGGCGTCTAAGATAGGACTAGGCCGCACTGTTGTGTTATTCCATATCAATTGTGTAGCAATATATATACATTCCATTAATAGCTATAGGCAGGACTAGTGCGGGAGAGAAGTGTGTGTGTCGTTCCATTTCACCCAGATACTGGTCGGGAGAGAACGACCCCTGTTGTATATCTGACCAAAGCCAGTGTGAAGGGGGGTCTACTGAATGCTACGAGCTAGGGCATATGTACCAGCCGATGCAGGCATTCTGAGAAATAATACTAGTTGGGCCTAACGTAGTGTTATTTCTGTCGATCGCTTTCAGGAGTGATCTGACTCGGTCATAAGTAATTCCTAGAGCAGAGGACATATGAGCCAGCCATTACGGAAATTAGAGTAGATATATTCGTTTGACCGAAGCGAAGTTATTATCTCTCTACCTCTCGCGTTTGGTAACGGGAAGAGGTTAAGGGTTGAACGTGAGACGTCACCAAGTAAACCTGTTCCCTTGTTGGAGGGAACATCCCTTGTGCGGCGAGGGGGAAACCCCGCGCAAGGAAAGCTAAGCATTGCGCCAGATGCTAAGCTAACAAAGGGGAGCAGCCATTTTTGTTTTCCTCTTTGTTCATAGTGAATTCCCGCGTTAGGCGGGAATCCTGTGAGAACTCAGCTTGGGCTATCCGTAACCTCTGGCGAAGAAACGCCAGTCATTTTTCGTGAAATAAGTCAGGTTACGCTGTACGATATCTAACCAGTCTCAAATGATTGGATATCATTGTCTCGTTCAATTTAATATACATTAAATTGCTACACTACCTGTGCAGGTTGGTTATTGGAATAATACGCAAACTAATGTGTTCTAACCAATGAGACATAGTTAAACTTTTCAACGTTAACTTAGAGATAGCAATTACTTCAGGTTAATTAAAGCTAATTCCTTTAGCCTATACGGGGTTGACTAATCATTCAAATTGATTAATAGATTAAAGCTGCTTTACCAGCTTAAATGGTGTTTAGGTAGACTTTTTAACAGTATTGTAAAATTCTATTTTCACTGGTACCCTGTCGATTTTAGCTTGTGTTAACAGTGACCTCCGGTGGTGAAGAATTACCAGTAATTATTTTTAAATAATTCAGGTTATGCTGTACGATATCTAACCAGTCTCAACTGATTGGATATCATTGTCTCGTTCAATTTAATATACATTAAATTGCTACACTACCTGTCCAGGTTGGTTATTGGAATAATACGCAAACTAATGTGTTCTAACCAATGAGACATAGTTAAACTTTTCAACGTTAACTTAGAGATAGCAACTCTTTCAGGTGAATTAAAATTAAAATTCCCAAATAGCCTATACAGGTTAGATTTATCATTAAAATCGATTTAATCAATTAAACCTGTTTTGGCAAGTTCAGTAATAACCAACTCACATTACTGACCCAGTCTTGATGATTCATTGACGTTTACAAACTGAGTTAAATCGTGTTTGCAGCCTCCAACTAAAAACCCCAAACATTACGTAAATTGAAATAACTGACAATCATAATAATGAGCAATCCATCAGATGGGTTTCCACCCATTTCCCCTCTAATCAGTGGACCTTCACCCACGGAAAGATTGATCGCGGACCTCAGCAACGATGCAAATCCTAACTATGCCGAGGGGCTGAAAATGTTAGATTTCAATGCCATAAGCGAGAAAAATGCAGACATTGCGACAGACGCTCTTCAAAATAGACCATCAGGCGGAGGCCTTGTGAAGGTTCTCTCCAGTTTAGCCCTCAACTATGCCCACCAGCAGAGATGGACAGTGCACCAGTACCTCAGTGCCCAGCAGAGGCACGAGCAGGAAGCTGGGGAGTTCAAGGTACAGGTGGAGAGAACCAGGGAGCTGGCATCGAAAGCTGAAAAAGATAAGCTACTGCTAGCTGAGGAACTGTGTGTGAGAACAGATAAATTGGAAGATCTGTCTAACACTTATAACAAAGAACGCGAACAAACTCTTGACCAAGTACGTATTCTAAAAGAACAACTCGGTTTAGCCAAAACTAAATACGATGAAGTCCACGCGAAACTAGATGAATCGGACGAGCTAGCTAGAAAACGGGGCGAGCAAATTGATGCCCTACAAACGGTTGTGAATGAAACCACTCAAAGCAATAATGCTCTATTCCAAAAGCTGCAGACCAAAGACGATCAGTTAATGAACACAATGACCAAGTTGGAGGACAAAACAGCAGAACTCATTGAAGTCGCTGATTTAATGAAGGATGAGAAAGACCAGGTGAGAAAGTTGGAAAATGTGACCTCTAAACAAAAGGAGGACATTGCATCACTGGATCTCTCACTCCACACTCGCGACCTCTCCCTGCAAACCATGACAGATAAGTATGAGGCCGAGCGAAAAAAGGGCGACACCTACGTGTCGAAAATAAACACCCTCAACTCCCAGGTGGACTCTGCGATGCAGCATAACACCACCCTTAGGTATCATCTGGAGGAACTCCAGAACAGTCACGCGCTATCGCGGGACAACCAAACCAAGCAACCTAGCTCACATCCGGAGCTAAGAGAACGAGGGAATGTAGATGACAGGAGATTTCAGCCTCTTTCTCTTGGCCATTCGGCCCACAGTGAATTGGGGCCTCCTCGCCAACACAACCACAGCTTGACTTTTCCTCTTGGCCTCTCGGCCCACAATTCTCCACGGCAGAGTGCAGATGCTCCCCGCGCACTTGGCGGGGATCGCCTTGACAAAATCGTCAAAAACTTCCGCCTCTTCGACCCCGTTCCGGGAAAGCCAAATGACACTGAGACATTCTTAGCAGACATAGAGGACGCCTTGGATGGCTACCCAAACGCTACGAATGCAGACAGGCTCTATCTTTTGAAGCGAATGTCCAACAGACACGTGACAAGGTTCATCCGTCTACAAGAGCAACACGTGCAAAACGACTATGCTAAACTTGCCACGGTTTTGAAAATAGAATTCAGTGGTTCTGCGACTCGCAAACACGATAGTTCGTTGGCTAACAATATCAGACAAACTCGAAATGAACACCCACAAGCCTACTATCACCGGCTTCGTTCAGCTTACTTTGGCATGCTCACTGAAACAGGAATGGAAGACCTATTACCGTTCAAACAACTTTTTCTGTCAAACATGTCTCCCAACTTCATTAACTACTTGGGCCCTACTGCCCACGTCGGGTTGCCAATCTCGACGCTCCGAGAGCTGGCAAGCACCGCTTTTGAAGCATCAAAAGCAAGTCGGGCTAAGAGCCCGGACACCTCGACTTTTGAGCTTAGGCGGGAACCATCACTCGAATTAGAAGGGGCTGCGTCAGGGACATTTGCTGTAAAAGAGGAAAAATCCGCAATCAGTTTGGAAATGTTCAACGAAATTTCGAAAACGGCTAACTGCCATCCCCTTGTGCCGAAAACGTTTAGATTTCCACTGGGAACGACTCCCCAGACAACACTCACCGCAATAGGGGTGTGTGCGCTATCGATCCGCATTGGAACCAAGGAATTATCCCACTACCTACTGGTTGTCGCGGACCTCCCACATACAGTCTATGTGGGAGCGGACATTTTGGTAAGATTGGGTGTTAAACTTGATACCATACACCAAGTTCTTTGGTCTTTGGCGCAGCCAAACCAACATGCCTTGTCTTTCGACCCGGTGCGAATGGCTTCCGGGCAGACTATTCCTGAAGCTTGCAAGACGATAACTGAGTCCGCCATGTTGATACCGGCAAGAACCACAGAGGTTTCTGTAAGACTGAACCTGGCGCCCGGATACCGGATGGAAGGCACTACTGCGTTCTTCCAACCCTCCCCAAAACTATTCGACTTGGGGCTAACTATCAATGGCAACCCACTGTTGGAACTAACCGCTAGATCCACTTACCTCCTGGTACAAAATCTGACTCAAGCGGATATTTCCATTCCTCGGCACACTCAGCTAGGAACATTGATCGATTACGCCTTCCATGATTTTGAACTAGTTGTTCCTGTGATTGGGCCTCTTCCGTCCTCCCTAGACCTAGATGGCGAGGGAGGTACGCTGTTTACTTGTCAGTCAAAAGCAATAGCACTAACTCCTGTATTGCCACTGGACGACACATCGGCATTCCGGCTGGATGTCGATCCTGACAGCAACCTGTTAATATACTCCATCGTCACGGAGGATGATATTGCGTCTCCTCCTGCATGCGAAGTACACTCTTGTGAGGAAACAACCGATGACTCTTCCAAAGGTGACATGCCGTCACCACCCGATGAAGACCTGTACAATGTCGCCGAACCATATCCTGGTTTCCATGCACAGGTAATACAACTACTGTCGGAGGCTGATGCTCTTGTCAATGACACTGAACGCCATCAGTTGAGAGAATTGTTTAACAAACACAGTGAGATCTGGTCGACAGACTCGCTGGATTGCGGGGTTACGGGTATCCATGTGGTGCGTATTCCTACGCCACCCGGAGCAACTCCTACGTTCGTTAGACAATACAAAATCCCGCTTGCAGCATACGCAGCAGTACAAGAGATTATCGATTCCTTATTAGCTAAACGGATAATCAGGGAATGTAACAGTACGTACAGCGCTCCCGTGTGGCCCGTTCTGAAACCAACGGGTAAATGGCGTCTTACCATTGACTATAGACAACTCAACAAACTGGTTCCGTTGTCTCGTTGGCCAATGACACAGCTCGACCAAGAGTTGCCAAAGGTGGCAAATGCCAAGTACTTCTCCACCGTCGACATGGCAAATGGTTTCTGGACCATGACAGTCGACCTGCGTGACCAACACAAGTTGGCTTTCTCTTTCTCGAACAAGCTCTTCACGTTCAATCGTTGCCCATTCGGGTATGCGAACTCCCCCTCAGAGTTCAACATCTTCCTGCACAAGGCGATGCCAGACGCAGCCTCTAGGGGGATGATAATTTACGTGGACGACGTTTTCATGAGAAGTGAGACTTGGTCACATCACCTCAATGAAATGGACCACGTTCTCACCCAACTCGGGACTGCAGGTGCTAAGTTGGCCATCATGAAAGGACAATGGTGCAGGACCAAGGTAAACTACGTTGGGCTTCTGGTGGGTGCCGAGGGCATCCTGCCACAGTCTAACCGAATCCAAGCAGTCCGCAACATCAAAACACCTACAAACCTTCACGAGGTGCTTAGCTTCTTGGGAGTATGTAATTACTCCCGTCACTTCATCGAAAACTACGCCGACTTGTCAAAACCGTTGACTCACCTTCTTCAGAAAGACACCCCATTCGTTTGGGATGTCACTCACAACGAAGCGGTGGCTTCCTTGAAAAACCTGCTTTGCGAGGCACCCTGCCTGGTATACCCCAACAAAGACAAGACATTCTTTTTGGAAGTCGGTTTCTCAGAGCACTGCCTTAGCGCTGGGTTGTACCAAAAATACGACCAAGACAAACGTGTGGTTGCTTACGCGAGCAAAACACTCAACCCCGCCGAACACAAATACTCAGACTGCGAAAAAGCGCTGCTGTCGACAGTCTGGGCGATCAAACACTTCACCAGTTATGTCGGCGGACAAAAGGTGATCATAGAAACATGTCACCAGCCTGTGACTTTTCTGAAAAGCCAACGAATCCGTGAGGGTGCTGTACACAACAGCAGGATAGCGGCTTGGCTCATGACGCTGCAGAGCCATGATGTAGTAATCAACTACGCAAAAGCAAAGAACCTGCCTTTGGGCAGTGCTTTGGCGGTGTGTCAACACTGTGGTGACGATAAAACCGACTCCGGACCACCCCCGCGTGACATCGCTCCGCCATTGCCTTCGAACCATCACTATTTCGAAGAGAACGTGTGTCTCGACATGCCGATGGCATTTGTAGATGGCTGTTCTTACCGCCATCTAGACCACTTGCAAGCTGGGGTGGGATTGGTATGGCACAACGACATTCCGTGCAAACCACTTCAATTTCAGCTTGGCAACAAGACCAGCCAGTTTGCAGAAGTGGCTGGCGTGCTGATCACCCTGCAAACAGCGGTGAAACACGAATTGGCAGAACTGGCGATCTGCACCGACTCAAACTACGCGAGACTCACCTTCTTATGCCACTTGCCGTTTTGGAAACAAAAGCACATGACTACTTCAAGTGGTAAAGAGGTGAAAAACAAAGAGCTCATTCTAGCTTGTGATGACCTCATCACCAAACACGACATACAGGTGTATTGGAAGAAAGTCAAGGGACACTCCAAATCACCTGGTCGTGACAAACTTGGCAACGACCATGCTGACAGCATGGCGAAATCTGGTGCAATTCACGGCAGACCTTGGGTGTTTGCTGCTCGAGACGAAAAACCCACTGAGGAAGCCATGGTGTCTGCGGTAACGCGTAGCCATGTAGCACCACGGAAAACGTCGTCGCACAAACATAATGTGTTGCTAACGCATTCATTCATGAATGGCGACCTGGTAGCAATACAACACCAAGATGAGTCCCTCGCCACGTTGATGGCATTCCTGTCGGATCCTGTCAACCATCCAGTGTCCGAACTGGCTTTGGCAGGTTCACACGACTTGCGTTCGCTGTGCGCAACTAAACAGCACCTCACACTTGTACATGTCCTATTGGTGTATGTTTCAGAAACCGACACTGCTCGAAGGTGGGTGGTTCCTAAAACACAGAGGGGGATAATGATAGCTCATGCCCACGACGAGCCATGTGGAGGCCATAGGGGGGTCAAGGCTACATGTGAAACATTGCGACAGGTGGCCCACTGGCCTCACATGGAACAAGACGTGGCACGATACGTGAGGGGGTGTCTAGTTTGCTGCCAGTTTCAACCCACCAAGCCACTTCACAGAGCACCCCTGCAACGCAAGGGTGTGTCTTACCCCTGGAGCTCGATCCAGATCGACTGGGTCGGCCCAGTTGCCAGGTCTGCCAGAGGCAACAAGTACCTCCTCACAGTGACTTGCGCATTCACAAAGTGGGTGGAGTGCCTGCCGGCGACCAATGACACAGCGGAAACCACTGCCGTTCTTTTGCTAAACCACGTTTTCAGTCGTTTCGGCCTGCCAGGAGAAACCGTGGACAGCGACAGAGGAACCCACTTTTCGGCAGCTGTAATGACCGAACTGTGGAAGCTCCTGGGAGTCAAAGCTAAACTCCACATCGCGTACCACCCTAGGAGCTCGGGGGGGTAGAAAGGAGCAACCAATCAATTGTCAGAATCTTGAGGAAATATGTGGCAGCCAACCACAAAGATTGGGACCTCAAACTCCCATTGGTACTGATGGCAATCAGAGCCACACGCAACAGGTCTACGGGAATGACACCCTTTGAGATGATGACGGGCCAGCAAATGACCCTGCCACTGCATCTCCTGTACCAACCGAGAGATGTCGCCGCAGCCACCGCCTACACGGCTCATCAATACGTGACTGACTTGCGGAACCATCTCCAGACTACCTTTGCGTACGCCCAAGGACAATTGGAAAGAAGTGCAGAAGGTGACAAGACCTATTACGACAAAAAAGCCTCACACCAGGTGTTCGAGGTTGGAGATAAGGTGTGGTACTACATATACACCAAACCCGCGGGCGTCGCAACAAAGTTCCTGCCCCACTGGACGGGGCCACACGAGATTGTGGTGAAGCTATCACCTGTAGCTTACCAGATCAAAATCAGCAAAGGTCGACAAAACGCCACATTAAAGTGTGTCCACAGGAACCAAATCAAGTTGTACACTCCCCCCATGGGAATAGAAGGGGTGCTAGCCAGCACCGAATAGATAAAAAACCCTAGAAAAAAACCAGAGGTACTAAGAAAATTCTTAAGTACCCTCAGCTGATCCCTTCCAGGAGACCAGTACGTTGCACCTAATATCTTTTATTCTCTTCCCAGCTACCAGATACACATCTGTTGTCACTAGTGATATCGTCCTGCGCTGTACTGATTAAAAATAAGAAAAACAGAAAAATAGTTGTCAAAACAATTTTTGTTTACGAATACAAATAACTGAAATAATCCAACAATCTCTGATTATGCGTTTCTGTAGGATGGAGTTCCTTTGGATGATCCTGATACTCTGCGCCCTGGTCAAAACCAACCCAGCAGACGTAATCACGAAAGGACCCCCTACGGGAATCGTTCTCCGCGACGATCCAGGACTCCTCGTAACTAACTGCAGAGTACACACGCAGAGGGTATATGTCCGCCTAGATGCAGAGAATGTATACCGCCAACACATTCCACCTGCGGCGCATTTGAGTTGGGCCGGGGCTGACTGGACCAGCCAGGCAATTAAGCACGCCCAGCTAGACACTGCCCATATGTTGGCCCAACTCCAAAAGTTCACAGTAACCCAGTCAGAACTAGCTGAGCCCAGGCGAGAAAAACGATTCGTCGGGGCGCTACTATCGATAGGGGCAGCCGTAGGGTCACTATTTGCCCTAGGTACCACTGCCGTCAACGTAGTCAGTCTAGCCACAGTCAAGAGGAATGTTAGGGAGATTACTGAAGAGATGCCACTTATCCAGCAGCAGATGAAGGCACAGGCCCTTAGGTTGCAACATGTGGGAAAGTCTCTCCAGGACACTATTCTGGTGGTCAACACACACGCTACTCTCCTGAACAAAACTATCCTGTCTGTAGGAAAGCTAGCAGAGGTCATGAACCATGAATATGCCCATGTCCAATTGGTTCGATTGTTACTGGAGTATTTTCTCCGTGAAGTTAGCTCTTCTATGGACCACTTGGCCATGAATAGAATCCCCTCATATCTAGTGCCCCTCTCAATGGTGCACGACATATTGACCTCAGCTACTTCAACCACACTAAGGCCGTTACAATCACATTTGGCCTATAGTCTGGGGTCGGCCATCCCAATACACGTTGATGTTGATCGTAATGAAGTGGGTTTTCTACTGACGCTGCCGGTTGTTGAACTGGAGAATATCTATAGATTGAAAACGGTTCTCAATGTAGGATTTTGGCGCGACAGTACCCACGTAAAGATTGCCACGCCCCCAGTTGTAGCTTACCAGGAAAACAACCCAGATTTCTATCTCACCCCTAACCTGCTAATGTGTACTCTAACCAAAGATGTCCACTACCTTTGTCCTAGCAAACCATTTGTCAGGGATAACACTGAGCGTCTTTGTGGTATTAAAGCTATCACCAGCGAAGAACGCTGTAGAGCCAAACTAACAGCCAGGGATGGGGCCACCACCACACAAGTGGAGGTGGTAGGGAACCGATGGTTGATCAACACACCGTTCGCGTCCGCCACTATGACTTACGAACGCCATGACTCCATCACCCAATTGAACCTCCCCAACCAGACTGTTTTTGTTACAGTAGCAGAGGGGGCGATTATTCACGTAGACGACCTCGCTCTATACCACCTTCCCGACGACCGGATAGACACAGAGATTGAAATGCCGGACGCTTTTGCTAAATGTTCCCTTGAGTTACCACAAGCCATTCAATACCAAATCCAGTACGAGGGACCCATGACTGTTGATCTTAGCGTACTGGATGAGGCACTGTTAGTCGACCCGACTGACTACAGACCAAAAGATTGGTCTGTCGCCCGCTCTTGGACGGTGCCGGACAGTATCCTGACTGTTACCATGATCCTTGGTCTCATTTCCCTTGGCGTGTGCACCTACTACGTACACAGGCGCACACGTGCAATGGAAGACCTAATGAGGTCTTATACTAGGATCACCCGTGGGACGGAAGCGATCCCAATTTTTAGAAAGTTGGCAATGGGATCCGGAAACCCTCTTACAGGGCCCAGTCCCAGCCTCCTCTCCCGAACTCGCTAGGTCAGCCCAGTAATGTCCCTAATGTAAGCTTTGGCCTTCAGGGGCCAAGTTTTTCCAAGTGCCTTAACTACCCACCTGCAAGTAGGATCACCCTAGACATGACATGACAGAGACAATGCCATGATAGAGCTATTTAGACAAGACCTTGGACATATATAGAACATAGTCCATATTAGATGATTAAGGTGTGGTAGACGTATTTTGTATACTTTTATGTTTTTATTCCAATTTTTCGTTTCATTACCTTTGACACTTAGGAAGCCTTAGAGCCAAGACGCCGCTCGTTTGGGGAGGAAATGTAATGATGTATTGCCTGAGTGTTGTGCGTTATTAACGTCTGCCAAGTTACTGCCTAGGTCCACTAACCGGGATAACCGGACGACGGGCCGGAACACAGAGCCACTGCCAGACCTCCTTGGTCCATTCTGGTGGTGATCCACAGCTTGCGGAAAGCCTACCAGGGGGAACCACCAAAGGGGGGGGCTGCTCTGATGATCCACAGACCAGGACATCCGATGGTCATTCTTATGGTGGGTTGCAACATGCAGAATCATTCCAAGTTGAACCTACCAAAGGGGGCTGTCATGACTGTCCTGATCAGGTCAGGGTACAGGAGACCACCACCCTACAGATTATCTCCCAAACCCCCAACAGAGGAGGAAAGATCTAGGGGTCTGAAGATGTGGGGGTTTTATGACACCTCACGCCCATAATAAACCTTAGGCCACAGAGAAATTCCTTTGTCCTAACAATGGAGAACTGGCCTCAGAACATTAAACATGCAATAAAGGGACTTTGGAACAATGGTTTCCGTCAGCCACAATGGTGGTCATGACGAGAGGTGGAATATTAAAATGTATGTAACTTTCGTATTGTTTTTAAAGGTTAAGAGATGACGTTATTATGAAAACATTGTACCTTTAAGAGTTTTCCCAGTATATGCCTGATGTTTATACATTGTACGTTGTGTGGAAAATATCCAAATCAAACAGAATGTTTTGGTAAAGATGAAATGTGAAGTTAGTGTCTAAAATTGGATTTTTAGTCAAATCTAAGCCTTGCCCCTTTACTTGGACCGCCCAGAGAATTGCCCTAAAGGCGGTTACACCCACTTCTGACCCGAGGGTATAAGACAGGAGAGTGAAGAATTAACATATCAGACTAATTGACCC
Source organism: Salmo trutta (assembly GCF_901001165.1). Classification (NCBI taxonomy): domain Eukaryota; kingdom Metazoa; phylum Chordata; class Actinopteri; order Salmoniformes; family Salmonidae; genus Salmo; species Salmo trutta. The sequence continues at coordinate 42,316,204 of NC_042958.1, forward strand.
CAAGCTGCAGCGAAGGTCTAACAAAGTCGACGAACCCCAAAACGAAACACAAGGTTGAAGACAAAGAAATCTTTTTCTACACGAGCTACGGACGAGTAGCTGTGTCTAAGCGGGTGAATTCAAGCCGAACCACCCAGTCTCCACTCTCCATCAAATCGGGGTATCTTCACCGTTCGAGTCCGAAGCTGTGAGTTCTGAGCTACAGAGCTGTCTGTCCTTAGAAGACTGCGAGGGATCAGACCACTAAGCCAAGAAGGACACTGACATCGTGAGGACAACCAGAGAGTTGCGCCGGAGAAGTGCGTCATTGAGAAGCCTAAACGACCCACGCGGAGCTTCCCACCTGAGACCTCCAACACGTAATTACATCATTATATTCTGACCCATAAGAGCGGCAGTTCGGGCAAGGCTAGGTTTTAAATAAGCATAGCTGACAAATTAACCCAAATGTATATTTCTCTCGTGTACTTCCTTTGTTTCTCTCTCTTTTAAATCCCCATTTTGGGTAACACGCGCCATAGTGTGTTGGCCCGTTATACTAAGTCCTAATCAATAGCTAGACTGTGTTTTGTGTATGTGTATTTTTATCATTATTTTAGCTTGCTAGTAAATAAATAATCAACTAAGATTGGTGTGGTAAATTCATTGGTAAAGCCCGGGTCCGTGCAGATTCCCGGATTATGCGACGTTCAGAATGAGACTGTAGAGGAAATTGATTAATTTAGCGACTGTTGTAAAATCGATATTCTGATATCCTTTGAGTTAATTTGGGAAATAGAAACTCAATCAAAACAATGTTCCCATGGTGCCCCAGGTTAATGAGTTAACAATTGCTTGATTCATTGCTTAATTCATTTAATCACGCAATTATAAACCGTTAATCATTCGATGAGCAACAGTCGTCACATTAACTAATACAACGTCACGACAGAGTGAAAGAGAGAGATAGTGAGTGAGCGAGAGAGAAATGGTGAGAGTGAGACAGAGAGAGAGAGACACCCAAAGAGAGACCTGGTTCTCAAGAGAAGACAGGCTATGTGCACACTGCCCACAAAATGAGGTGGAAACTGAGCTGCACTTCCTAACCTCCTGCCCAATGTATGACCACATTAGACACATATTTCCCTCAGATTACACAGACCCACAAAGAATTTGAAAACAAACAATTTTGATATACTGCCATATCTACTGGGTGAAATACCACAGTGTTCCATCATAGCAGCAAGATGTGTGACCTGTTGCCACAACAAAAGGGCAACCAGTGAAGAACAAACACCATTGTAAATACAACCCATATTTACAGTTGAAGTCGGAAGTTTACATACACCTTAGCAAAAATACATTTAAACTCAGTTTTTCACAATTACTGACATTTAATCCTAGTAAAAATTCCTTGTGTGAGTGTAATTTTTGTTTTTTTAACTTTTTTAAAATTATCTATTTCACTTGCTTTGGCAATGTAAACATATGTTTCCCATGCCAATAAAGCTCTTAAATTGAAATTGAGAGAGAGTGCGAGAGAAGGCAGGTGGCCTATAACTCCACAGTTGCAACAGAACAGTCTTAGTTTCTACTCACTGATGTCACATTTCTGTCCCGTCCAACCAGGAACGCACTCGCAGAAGTATCCACCAATCAGGTTGCGGCAAGAGTTGGCGTTGACACAGGGCTTGCTGTCGCATTCGTTGGCGTCTTGTGAGGAGGAGGAGTTTAATAACACAGCATGGTTAGAGTGATGGCTAGTGCGGACATTATGATGACAGACTGATTCAGACGGGCTCTGTCCCGATTCAGACGGGCTATGTCCCGATTCTCCATCCTCTTCAATTCACACCATTGATTTAAAAGCAGTGGATTGGCTGGTCTAGAGATAATGATTGTGTAGTCTGGTCTAGTGGTAATGACTGTGTAGTCTGGTCTGGTCTAGAGGTAATGATTGTGTAGTCTGGTCTAGAGGTAATGATTGTGTAGTCTGGTCTAGAGGTAATGATTGTGTAGTCTGGTCTAGAGGTAATGATTGTGTAGTCTGGTCTAGAGGTAATGATTGTGTAGTCTGGTCTAGAGGTAATGATTGTGTAGTCTGGTCTAGAGGTAATGATTGTGTTGTCTGGTCTAGAGGTAATGATTGTGTTGTCTGGTCTAGAGGTAATGATTGTGTTGTCTGGTCTAGAGGTAATGATTGTGTAGTCTGGTCTAGAGGTAATGATTGTGTAGTCTGGTCTAGAGGTAAGGATTGTGTAGTCTGGTCTAGAGGTAATGATTGTATAGTCTGGTCTAGAGGTAATGATTGTGTAGTCTGGTCTAGAGGTAATGATTGTGTAGTCTGGTCTAGAGGTAATGATTGTGTTGTCTGGTCTAGAGGTAATGATTGTGTTGTCTGGTCTAGAGGTAATGATTGTGTTGTCTGGTCTAGAGGTAATGATTGTGTAGTCTGGTCTAGAGGTAATGATTGTGTAGTCTGGTCTAGAGGTAATGCTGCAGTCTCCACAGTTTCTAATCCTACTGCTCTTTGACACATCCCATCATTCCCGCCAGCTGATTTATCCGTTTACAGAAAATACCTCAGGGGGAAAAAAAGCATTGGATTGGTGAGAAAGAGAGAAGAGAGATGTGTCTTACCGATGAGGCAGGTCTTGCCGGTCCACTGAGGTGGACAGTGACACTTATAAGCATGAACCAGGTCCTGGCAGGTCCCACCATGGTTACATGGGTTAGGAGAGCACTCATCAACATCTAGCAGACAGGAGAGATACATTCATTTGTGAGTGTGTGTGTGTGTGTGTGTACGTCTGTGTGTGTGTGTGTGCGTCTGTGTGTGTGTGTTGGGGGGTGTGTGTGTGTGTGTGTTCTTACTGAGGCTACAGGAGGGTCCGCTCCAGCCCGGGGAACAGACACACTCATA
>NC_042958.1:42324105-42406498 GCF_901001165.1 Salmo trutta
AGTTGGACCTGGAGCTGTTACAAGACACAACAACACAGACCAGGACAGTTGGACCTGGAGCTGTTACAAGACACAACAACACAGACCAGGACAGTTGGACCTGGAGCTGTTACAAGACACAACAACACAGACCAGGACAGTTGGGCCTGGAGCTGTTACAAAACATTCAGAGGAAAGCTAGTGACGTCAGAACGTGGGATAAACAACAAGAAAACTGATCAGTTAAGGGATGCTTGACTTTGGCATGTGGCCAAACCAGAACAAAGCCAGGCTGTGATCCAGAGAAACAAACAAATGATACCTTAAACCCCATCTTGTGAACTGTAGAGACACAGAGCTTCTTTAGGATAGTACTGTTATTGGTTACATGGGAGTCATCTTTTCCACACCAAAGTCAATTCCCTGCACCACAGACGAGACGCATTGTGGTGGTGTGAATGCTATTCTGTCATCTCTAATGGTTCAGTAGGCTTGGAAACAATGCCCCTCATTCCTTTCTCTACCTCAGGCTGTACCATAAACAACCTTACTAAACCATGATCTACATTCACACACACACTAAATCATATATCTCACTGATAAAGACCGCTCTATTACAGAACATGCAAACAATTCAAGTATCAACATGGCTGGCTGGTCCAAGAGACAACGTCATATAAAACAGCCCAGCTCCATTCCTCATTCCACAATCAGGCTAATTCCAGAATGGCTGGGAGTTCCTGTGGAAGTCTGGTATGAAGGGGGGGGGGTCTTTACTTATCAACGTTTATGATGAGTATTTTTGTAAATTGATGTGCTCATTCACCGAAAGTTTTGGAGGCAAAACATTTTCTGAACATCACGCGCCAATGTAAAATGTTTTTTTTTTATATAAATATGAACTTTATCGAACAAAACATACATGTATTGTGTAACATTGAGTCCTGGCAGTGTCATCTGATGAAGATCGTCAAAGGTTAGTGATTCATTTTAGCTGTATTTCTGTTTTTTGTGACGTCTCTCCTTGCTTGGAAAATGGCTGTGTGGTTTTTCTTGTCAAGGCGATGTGCTCACTTAATCTAATGTTATGCTTTTGCCGTAAAGCCTTTTTGAAATCGGACTAGGTGGTTGGATTAAAGAGAAGTTTATCTTTAAAATTGTGTAAAATAGTTGATTGTTTGAGAAATTTGAGTTATGAGATTTTTGTTGTTTTGTATTTTGTGCCCTGCTATTCCATTGGCTGTTGGCGAGGGGTCCCGCTAGCGGAACGTCTGTCCTCAACAGGTTTTTAAGGAGAGCGGTTTGGCAGGTCATGTTTTGAAGGACACATGACTCGACCTTTACTTCTTCCAGCCCATTGGGGGAGTTTCAGCGATGAGACAAGATCGTAATTGGATATCACGAAATTGTGGGGAGAAAAATAAACGTATTTGATTAAAATGTTGTATTTGGCCTTGCTGCTATTAGTCCATACAAACTCATTGAACTGATGTGGCTCATTCAATGGAATGGATCTTTTTGTAACGTCAGTTAATAACCTCTTACAGCTCCTTAAGGATAGGGGGCAGTATTGACAATTTCAGAAAAAATATTTGCCCATATTAAACTGCCTCCTACTCAAAATCAGAACCTAGGATATGCATATTATTAGCAGTTTTGGATAGAAAACACTCTGAAGTTTCTAAAACCGTTTGAATGGTGTCTGTGAGTATAACAGAACTTATATGGCAAGCAAAAACCTGAGAGAAATCCTACCAGGAAGTGGAAATCTGGATGCATGGGCTCTCTTCAAGTCGTTTCCTATTGAATAGACAGTGACGTAGTAATAATTGTGCACTTCCTACGGCTTCCACTAGATGTCGACAGTCTTTACAAAGTTGTTTGAAGCTTCTACGATGAACAGAGCCCGAATGACAAGGAGGGGAAGTTGTTGAGGCAGGGGGTGACATCACTTCTTGGGGCGCGTTCACGAGGGAGGATCCTCCCGTTCCAAAACCTTTTTCAAGACACAGGAACCGTCCGGTTGAAATATTATTGAATCTTCACGTTCTGAAGGCCCTAAAGATTGATGTTTTACAATGTTTGAACGAACGTAAATACAACTTTTTTTAAACTTTTCGTCGCGACATCGTCCGCGCGCTTTCTACACTTGGAGTAGCTTACTGGACGCACGAGCAACAAGGAGATATGTTGAATCAATAAAATCACAGCACATATTGTACACTTCCTGCTTTGATCCTATGGGGTACACTCATAATGGCCGCCAGTCCACCCATTATGTCATCACTGACTTGAATGGGAACCTCGTTCTGTTCATTACATTTCTACGGCAGCACATGCAGTAAGGAGCGGAGGAAAGTAGAAAATGGTAGTATACAAATTCTAATTTAAAAAAAAAATCAAAAATGTAATTGCTATGCGAACGGTTATTACAGAGATTGTGGTCAATTGGCTGGCCAATTACAGTCATCCAAAATTCCATGACCGTCACAACCCTACTCATAATAAATATCATGGCAGACGGTGAAGGAGCAAAAACGGATTCCACTTTAGTGACAAGAGAGAGAAGAGAGGAAACTGAGAGACTTACTTGCAGTCACCTGGCTCTTTGCAGTGTCCATGTTCTGTACTGCAGCCCTGCCGGCAGATGGCTGGAGGGGAGGGAGGAAGAGAGCATATGTCAGTGAATATCTGAAATGTTGGCAGTTTAGCATCTACCGTCTGTTGACATGTGACACATGCAGGTAAAATAAGTTTGAAGGGAGTTTATCAACCTCTTGAACGTCATTCCTACTGTGTTCCAAACTTAACTTTTCCCTTTCTCCAGAAACAGTCAATATTATCATAATTCCATAGCCTCCTGGCATACAGACAAACTGTCCCAGTCTCCCTTTTCCTGTCTGTGTAGACTGTCTCTCTCTTTTCCTCTCTCTCTGTGTAGACTGTCTCTCTCTTTTCCTCTCTCACTGTGTAGACTGTTTCTCTCTTTTCCTCTCTCTCTGTGTAGAGACTCTTTTCCTCTCTCTGCATCTACAGATGGCCCCTCCCTCCCAGCCTACTGGTGTTAATATCCATTTAACCAGAAGAACCACCTTTAAGTTGAGACCTTCTGCCAAGGGATCTCAACAAGTTAACAGGAAGTAGTCAGTGTTTACATACGTGTGTTACATTCTAGTCCAGACCAGCCCTCCAGGCAGGTCTTATTCCCGTTGTAGTCGCAGGTGTAGTGTCCGAAGAACTCATCTCGGGGTCGGCAGAACTTGTTGCATCCGAAGCCATAGTAGTGCTCGTCACAGCTGACCCGGATCTGATACTCAAACTGACCAATAGGACCGTTGTGGCTGAGCTTCTGCCACTGATGACTGGGGTTGATCATCCCAGAGTGGGACGCCTTCTCAATCACCTGACCATCACCACCTAACGGGTTATAGATATACAGCCAGTTAGAATATATTAGATATATAACATGTTAGAAGGTATAGCATGGCTGGGGTTGATCATCACCAGCTAATGGAAGGTTCAGAAAATACACAATCAATATCAGCTGCATTGGTGGTAGAAATTAAAACGAGGATATTACAGGCAATGCTTGATTTTAGCTCCTAATGGATCAAATGACCCTCGTTCTTTAATCAAAACTCCTATCTCATTGGTTAGAAACACCTTGTCTATGTAGACGTAGCATGTATTCTGATAAGGTGAATGGTAGTGTAACGTCCTGGATCCAATGGAATCATTAATTCCTTCCCTCTCTCTCCTTCCCCCTCTCCTTCCCTCTCTCCTTCCCTCTCTCCTTCCCTCTCTCGCTGGATGGCTTGTGGCAACCCTCGACAGTCACCTTCCCCCTCTCCTTCCCCCCCCTCCCCCTCTCCTGGAATGCAGTGATTGGTTTTCGCCAGGCATAAATGGGACCCATGTCATCCAAAATGCTATCCTTTTAACTCATCTGTCCATAAAAACATTCTTCCAAGAGTCTTAATTATGTTTCAGCTGTTTCCAGGTTCTTTTTGGCAAACTTGAGTTAACTTTTTGGATGAGATTGGTTTTCTCCAGACATAATGGGATCAAACACTGCATTGGTGGTGGTGGTAGTGTGATGGTTTGGGGATGTTTGCTGCCTCAGGACCTGGATGACTTGCCTTAATAGAAAGAACCATGAATTCTCCTCTGTATCAGATAATTCTACAGGAGAATGTCAGGCCATCAGTCCATGAACTGAATATGAAGTCATGCAGAAAGACAAGGATCCAAACCACATAATCAAGACTACATGAAAATGGTTAAAAAGCAAACAAAAAATAAAAATTTTTTGGGAATGGTTTAGTCAAATCCAGACCTAATCCAAATTGAGATGTTGTGGCAGGATTTGAAACGAGCCGTTCATGCTTGAAAACTCTCAAATGCCGCTGAGTTAAAGCAGTTCTACGTGGAAGAGTGGGCCAAAATCCCTCCACAGCGATGTGAGAGACTGATCAACAACTACAGGAAGTGGTTGGTTGGAGTCATTGCAGCTAAAATGTGGCAGAACCAGTTACTGAGAGTAAGGGAGCAATTACTTTTCCACACAGGGGAATTGGGTGTTGGATAACTTAATTAAATAAAATAAGTCTCCATTTTCTTCTGTTATTTATTCCCTCAAGTTCCCTTTATCTAATATTATGTGTTGGTTGAAGATCTGATTACATTCAATATAAAAAAAGATGCAAAAGTAGATCAAATACTTTCACGGCACTTTACCTAGATTTAAATATCATCTTTAAATAGTCTCAGAAGAACAACATTGGCAGGGCAATTCAAGCAAAGCCAATATACAGTGATAATGTATTGGGCCTATTGCATAAACCTCATTACTACAGTACTGTTAATAATGTTAAAGTTACAGAACTTTAAGAAAAATGTTTTTTAAACAAATCTGAGCGGAAGATATCTGCTTGCATTTGGTTGGTAACCACTGTCCTACACCTTCTGCAGTGAGCCCTGACAGTCTTCCCTCTTCCTCATCAGGCAGTGAGCCCTGACAGTCTTCCCTCTTTCTCATCAGGCAGTGAGCCCTGACAGTCTTCCCTCTTCCTCATCAGGCAGTGAGCCCTGACAGTCTTCCCTCTTCCTCATCAGGCAGTGAGCCCTGACAGTCTTCCCTCTTTCTCATCAGGCAGTGAGCCCTGACAGTCTCCTCCCCCCCCCCCCCCGTCTGTCTACCCTCTTTCCCAGCCAAACAGACGAGGTCATCAATGGTAACCGAGATGCAAAGACTGACCCTGAGAGACAGAGAGTAGTGAGTGTCATGGCTTTACCTCCAGACCAAACAGACTGACCCTGAGAGAGTGCAACTGAGCTGCACTTCCTAACCTCCTGCCAAATGTACGACCATATTAGAGACACATATTTCCCTCAGATTACACAGACCCACAAAGAATTTGAAAACAAACCCAATTTTGATAAACTCCCATATCTGCTGGGTATTTTCCCCTTTGTACTTTATTTGCACATCGTTACAACACTGTATATAGACATAATGACACCTGAAATGTCTTTATTCTTTTGGAATGTCTGTGAATGTAATGTTTACTGTTCATTTTTAATTGTTTATTTCACTTTTGTTTATTATCTATTTCCAATTGCTTTGGCAATGTTAACATATGTTTCCCATGCCAATAAAGTCGAGAGAGAGAAAGAGAAAGAGAAAGAGAAAGAGAAAGAGAGAAAGAGAAAGAGAAGAGAGAAAGAGAGAGAAAGCGAGAGAGAGAGAAAGAGAGAGAGAAAGCGAGAGAGAGAGAAAGAGAGAGAGAAAGAGAGAGAAAGCGAGAGAGAGAGAAAGCGAGAGAGAGAGAAAGCGAGAGAGAGAGAAAGCGAGAGAGAGAAAGCGAGAGAGCGAGAGAGCAGAAAGCGAGAGAGAGAGAAAGCGAGAAAGCGAGAAAGCGAGAGAGAGAAAATAAAAGGAATATGGCAGCTGACCTGTGTCTTACTGCACACAACTCAACAGGACAACAACCCAACACACCTCCTGTCTTACTGCACACAACCCAACAGGACAACGACCCAACACACCTCCTGTCATACTGCACACAACTCAACAGGACAACGACCCAACACACCTCCAGGCTGTGTAAGGGCTATTTGACCAAGGAGAGTGATTGAGTGCTGCATCAGATGACCTGGCCTCCACAATCACCCGACCTCAACCCAATTGAGATGGTTTTGGGATGAGTCGGACTGCAGAGCGAAGGAAAAGCAGCCAACAAGTGCTCAGCATATGTGGTAACTCCTTCAAGACTATTTGAAAATCATTCCAGGTGAAGTTGGTTGAGAGAATGCCAAGTGTGTGCAAAGCTGTCAAGGCAAAGGGTGGCTACTTTGAAGAATTTCAAATATAAAATATATTTTTATTTGTTTAACACTTTTTGATTACAGTAAAACACAGTCTCTATTCCCCCAGCCAGCCATCTACAGTAAAACACAGGCTCTATTCCCCTAGCCAGCCATCTACAGTAAAACACAGGCTCTATTCCCCCAGCCAGCCATCTACAGTAAAACATAAGCTCTATTCCCCCAGCCATCTACAGTAACACAGGCTCCATTCCCCCAGCAAACCATCTACAGTAAAACACAGGCTCTATTCCCCCAGCCATCTATAGTAAAACACAGGCTCTATTCCACCAGCCATCTACAGTAAAACACAGGCTCCATTCCCCCAGCCAGCCGTCTACAGTAAAACAGAGGCTTTATTCCCCCAGCTAGCCATCTACAGTAAAACAGAAGCTCTATTCCCCCAGCCAGCCATCTGCAGTAAAACACAGGCTCCATTCCCCCAGCCATCTGCAGTAAAACACAGGCTCCATTCCCCCAGCCAGCCATCAACAGTAAAACAGAGGCTCTATTCCCCCAGCCAGCCATCTATAGTAAAACACAGGCTTTATTCCACCAGCCAGCCATCTACAGTAAAACACAGGCTCCATTCCCCCAGCAAACCATCTACAGTAAAACACAGGCTCCATTCCCCCAGCCAGCCGTCTACAGTAAAACAGAAGCTCTATTCCCCCAGCTAGCCATCTGTAGTAAAACACAGGCTCCATTCCCCCAGCCATCTGCAGTAAAACACAGGCTCCATTCCCCCAGCAAACCATCTACAGTAAAACACAGGCTCCATTCCCCCAGCTAGCCATCTACAGTAAAACAGAAGCTCTATTCCCCCAGCCAGCCATCTGCAGTAAAACACAGGCTCCATTCCCCCAGCCATCTGCAGTAAAACACAGGCTCCATTCCCCCAGCCAGCCATCAACAGTAAAACAGAGGCTCTATTCCACCAGCCAGCCATCTGCAGTAAAACACAGGCTCTATTCCCCCAGCCATCTACAGTAAAACACAGGCTCTATTCCCCCAGCCAGCCATCTGCAGTAAAACACAGGCTCTATTCCCCCAGCCATCTACAGTAAAACACAGGCTCTATTCCCCCAGCCAGCCATCTACAGTGAAACACAGGCTCCATTCCCCCAGCCAGCCATCTACAGTAAAACAGAGGCTCTATTCCCCAAGCCAGCCATCTGCAGTAAAACACAGGCTCCATTCCCCCAGCCATCTACAGTAAAACAGAGGCTCTATTCCCCCAGCCATCTACAGTAAAACAGAGGTTCCATTCCCCCAGCCAGCCATCTGCAGTAAAACACAGGCTCCATTCCCCCAGCCATCTGCAGTAAAATTCAGTCTCTCATCCAACAAACATGCTGCATCAGAAAGAGTCAACAGAAAACCTAATTTGACTGTACTGTATCATACACTTTCCAACAACACACTGTAGCACTTTCCACGACCCTTTAGTCTAGACAGACGGTCAACATAGTGCTACATACCATGATGAAATGTAGACCGTCTCAGTACAGTACTTCTAGGTCATCTCCTATGTAAACCAACACACTTTCCCCCCTGTACTGTAGTTCCGTTACACTGTCCCCCCGTACCGTGGTTCCGTTACACTTCCCCCCCGTACCGTAGTTCCGTTACACTTCCCCCCGTACCGTAGTTCCGTTACTGTCCCCCCTGTACCGTAGATCCGTTACACTTCCCCCCCTGTACTGCAGTTCCGTTACACTCCACCCCTGTACTGCAGTTCTGTTACACTTCGCCCCCCCGTACTGCAGTTCCGTTACACTCCCCCCGTACTGCAGTTCCGTTACACTTCGCCCCCCTTACTGTAGTTCCGTTACACTTCCCCTTTCCCCCCAGTACTGTAGTTCCGTTACACTTCCCCACAGTACTGTAGGTCGTTACACTTCCCCTTTCCCCCCCAGTACAGCAGTTCCGTTACACTTCCCCCCCGTACTGTAGTTCCGTTACACTTCCCCTTTCCCCCCCAGTACTGTAGTTCCATTACACTTCCCCTTTCCCCCCCTGTACTGTAGTTCTGTTACATTTCCCCCCCTGTATTGTAGTTCCCTTACACTTCCCCCCCGTACTGTAGTTCCATTACACATTCCCCCCCGTACTGTAGTTCTGTTACACTCCCCCCAGTACTCTAGTTCCGTTGCACATTAACCCCCTGTACTGTAGTTCCGTTACACTTCCCCCCTGTACCGTAGTTCCGTTACTGTCCCCCGTACCGTAGTTCCGTTACACTTCCCCCCTGTACCGTAGTTCCGTTACTGTCCCCCTGTACTGTAGTTCCGTTACTGTCCCCCCGTACCGTAGTTCCGTTACACTTCCCCCCCTGTACCGTAGTTCCGTTACTGTCCCCCCGTACCGTAGTTCCGTTACTGTACCCCCGTACCGTAGTTCCGTTACACTACCCCCGTACTGTAGTTCCGTTACACTTCCCCCCCGTACTGTAGTTCCGTTACACTCCCCCCCGTACTGCGTTCCGTTACACTTCCACCCCGTACTGTAGTTCCGTTACACTTCCCCCCTGTACTGAAGTTCCGTTACACTCCCCCCGTACTGAAGTTCCGTTACACTTCCCCCCCTGTACTGTAGTTCCGTTACACTTTCCCCCCTGTACTGTAGTTCCGTTACACTTTCCCCCCTGTACTGTAGTTTCGTTACACTTTCCCCCCTGTACTGTAGTTCCGTTACATTCCCCTTTCCCCCAGTACTGTAGTTCCGCTACATTCCCCTTTCCCCCCAGTACTGTAGTTCCGTTACTACAGTACGGGGGAAGTGTTTCTTTACACTTCCCCCGTACTGTAGTTCCGTTACACTTCCCCCCGTACTGTAGTTACGTTACACCTCCCCCCGTACTGTAGTTACGTTACACCTCCCCCCGTACTGTAGTTCCGTTACACTACCCCCGTACTGTAGTTCCGTTACACTTCCCCCCCGTACTGTAGTTCCATTACACTTCCCCCCATACTGTAGTTCCATTACACTTCCCCCCCGTACTGTAGTTCCCTTGTACTGTATTTCCATTACACCCCCCCCGTACTGTAGTTCCGTTACACTCCCCCCCGTACTGTAGTTACGTTACACTTCCCCCCCGTACAGTAGTTCCGTTACACTTTCCCCCCGTACTGTAATTCCGTTACACTTCCCCCCCAGTAATGTAGTTCCGTTACACTTCCCCCGTACTGTAGTTTCTTTACACTTCCCCCGTACTGTAGTTACGTTACACTTCCCCCCGTACTGTAGTTACGTTACACTTCCCCCGTACTGTAGTTACGTTACACTTCCCCCCCGTACTGTAGTTCCGTTACACCTCCCCCCGTACTGTAGTTCCGTTACACCTCCCCCCCGTACTGTAGTTCCGTTACACTTTCCCCCCGTACTGTAATTCCGTTACACTTTCCCCCCATACTGTAGTTACGTTACACTTCCCCCCGTACTGTAGTTACGTTACACTTACCCCCGTACTGTAGTTACGTTACACTTACCCCCCATACTGTAGTTCCATTACACTTCCCCCCTGTACTGTAGTTCCCCTGTACTGTATTTCCATTACACACCCCCCCGTACTGTAGTTCCGTTACACTCCCCCCCGTACTGTAGTTACGTTACACTTCCCCCCCGTACAGTAGTTCCGTTACACTTCCCCCCCGTACAGTAGTTCCGTTACACTTCCCCCCCGTACTGTAGTTCCGTTACACTTCCCCCCCGTACTGTAGTTCCGTTACACTTTCCCCCCGTACTGTAATTACGTTACACTTCCCCCCGTACTGTAGTTACGTTACACTTCCCCCCGTACTGTAGTTACGTTACACTTCCCCCCGTACTGTAGTTACGTTACACCTCCCCCCGTACTGTAGTTCCCCTGTACTGTAGTTCCATTACACTTCCCCCCGTACTGTAGTTCCGTTACACTTCCCCCCGTACTGTAGTTCCCCCGTACTGTAGTTCCATTACACTTCCCCCCCGTACTGTAGTTCCGTTACACTTCCCCCCCGTACTGTAGTTCCGTTACACTTTCCCCCGTACTGTAGTTCCGTTACACTTTCCCCCCGTACTGTAGTTCCGTTACACTTTCCCCCCGTACTGTAGTTCCGTTACACTTTCCCCCCGTACTGTAGTTCCGTTACACTTTCCCCCCGTACTGTAGTTCCGTTACACTTTCCCCCGTACTGTAGTTCCGTTACACTTTCCCCCCGTACTGTAGTTCCGTTACACTTTCCCCCCGTACTGTAGTTCCGTTACACTTTCCCCCCGTACTGTAGTTCCGTTACACTTTCCCCCCGTACTGTAGTTCCGTTACACTTTCCCCCTTACCTTTATGTCAGACACACAGAGAAACAGACAGACAGAAAGAGAGAGAGAGACAGCCAGTGACAGAGAGAGAGAGACAGACAGACACAGAGAAAGACACAGAGAGAGAGACAGACAGAGAAAGAGAGAGACAGACACAGAGAAAGACAGACAGACAGCCATAGTGCTTCATCAGCGTGCCATAGTGAAACATAGAAGGTATCTGAACAGTGATGTAGCCTCCTGTAGCTGAAAGGTCAGGTAGCAGACATGTTCCTGCATTGTGAATGGAGCCAGACTGCCGTCTGATCTCACTACACTCGCTTTCATATGAAGGACGGCCACAGACCACTACCCCCGCTCCTCCACCTCCCTCTCTCTCCTCCCAGTCTGCAGCTCTCCCTCTCTCTCCCCCCAGTCTGCAGCTCTCCCTCTCTCTCCCCCCAGTCTGCAGCTCACCCTCTCTCTCCCCCCAGTCTGCAGCTCTCCCTCTCTCTCCTCCCAGTCTGCAGCTCACCCTCTCTCTCCCCCCAGTCTGCAGCTCACCCTCTCTCTCCCCCCAGTCTGCAGCTCACCCTCTCTCTCCCCCCAGTCTGCAGCTCACCCTCTCTCTCCCCCCAGTCTGCAGCTCTCCCTCTCTCTCACCCCAGTCTGCAGCTCTCCCCGCCAGCAGGACAGAGCGCCAGCAGGACAAGAGAGCCAGCAGGACAAGAGAGCCAGCAGGACAAGAGAGCCAGCAGGACAAGAGAGCCAGCAGGACAAGAGAGCCAGCAGGACAAGAGAGCCAGCAGGACAAGAGAGCCAGCAGGACAAGAGAGCCAGCAGGACAAGAGAGCCAGCAGGACAAGAGCGCCAGCAGGACAGAGCTACTCACCGCTGGTATCGTTGTTAGCGTCCAAGGCTTCCACTATCAACGTGTAGGACCTCTGGGGGAAGATGGAGAGATCAGAGTCAACACAACATCAACCAAACAGAGCTGCTAACTTTTTCCCTTCCTCCCATACTAAAACTCTTCCCACCGTGATTCCTGAACAGGCTAACCTTGGGCATGTTGGTAAAGTTACCAGAATATTGCAGCCCTAACCAAACAACAACATCAAAGAGCAACTCTGAACCAAAACATTGATAGCAAGTAGCAACACTAACAGCAACACTTGGCACTAACACAAACATTCTCCAGTGTAAATTGACACCGGGCTCTAACACACCATCTAGTGTCCCTCGTGTCTATTGTCAAGGACAGTAGCTATGTAAAGCCTGTTCTGGAAGGATCCCCACCGACTGAGTACACTGGTGTGTTCCAACTCGGAGTCCGACACTGGGACTGCAACACTACCTAATACGGAAACCAGTGTGTGTGTGTGTGTGTGTGTGTGTGTGTGTGTGTGTGTGTGTGTTTGAGATAGGCTACATTGCTGTCAGACCTGTGTAGAATCGCTGATCTACAAAAATCACCTTCATCCCTAATAACTAATCGTTATGTGATGAGGAGGAGTGATTCTGCACCTCACCTTGCTCAAACATCCCTTTCGAAAACAACTCTTCCGTCCGCTGTAGCCTGCCTACTTCTTCCTCATCCCCATATGAACCTCAGATTACAGGTAGTCCAGACACCATGGTAACTAACAGCTGATCTGATGAAGTAGTTAGATAAGTGGATGATACAGTCTCAGACCGTCAGCTGTATAGACGACAGGATGTTGGACTAGTGACGGAGGAAATCGATACAGTCTCAGACCGTCAGCTGTATAGACGACAGGACGTTGGACTAGTGACGGAGGAAATCAATACAGTCTCAGACCGTCAGCTGTATAGACGACAGGATGTTGGAATTGTGACGGAGGAAATCGATACAGTCTCAGACCGTCAGCTGTATAGACGACAGGACGTTGGACTAGTGACGGAGGAAATCAATACAGTCTCAGACCGTCAGCTGTATAGACGACAGGATGTTGGACTAGTGACGGAGGAAATCAATACAGTCTCAGACCGTCAGCTGTATAGACGACAGGATGTTGGACTAGTGACGGAGGAAATCAATACAGTCTCAGACCGTCAGCTGTGTAGACGACAGGATGTTGGACTAGCGACGGAGGAAATCAATACAGTCTCAGACCGTCAGCTGTATAGACGACAGGATGTTGGACTAGCGACGGAGGAAATCGATACGGTCTCAGACCGTCAGCTGTATAGACGACAGGACGTTGGACTAGTGACGGAAGAAATCGATACAGTCTCAGACCGTCAGCTGTATAGACGACAGGATGTTGGACTAGTGACGGAGGAAATCGATACAGTCTCAGACCGTCAGCTGTATAGACGACAGGATGTTGGACTAGTGACGGAGGAAATCGATACAGTCTCAGACCGTCAGCTGCATAGACGACAGGACGTTGGACTAGTGACGGAAGAAATCGATACAGTCTCAGACCGTCAGCTGTATAGACGACAGGACGTTGGACTAGTGACGGAGGAAATTGATACAGTCTCAGACCGTCAGCTGTATAGACGACAGGATGTTGGACTAGTGACGGAGGAAATCGACAGTCTCAGACCGTCAGCTGTATAGACGACAGGATGTTGGACTAGTGACGGAGGAAATCGATACAGTCTTAGACCGTCAGCTGTATAGACGACAGGATGTTGGACTAGTGACGGAGGAAATCGATACAGTCTTAGACCGTCAGCTGTATAGACGACAGGATGTTGGACTAGTGACGGAGGAAATCGATACAGTCTTAGACCGTCAGCTGTATAGACGACAGGATGTTCGACTAGTGACGGAGGAAATCGATACAGTCTCAGACCGTCAGCTGTATAGACGACAGGATGTTCGACTAGTGACGGAGGAAATCAATACAGTCTCAGACCGTCAGCTGTATAGACGACAGGATGTTGGACTAGTGACGGAGGAAATCAATACAGTCTCAGACCGTCAGCTGTATAGACGACAGGATGTTCGACTAGTGACGGAGGAAATCAATACAGTCTCAGACCGTCAGCTGTATAGACGACAGGACGTTGGACTAGTGACGGAGGAAATCGATACAGTCTTAGACCGTCAGCTGTATAGACGACAGGATGTTGGACTAGTGACGGAGGAAATCGATACAGTCTTAGACCGTCAGCTGTATAGACGACAGGATGTTGGACTAGTGACGGAGGAAATCGATACAGTCTTAGACCGTCAGCTGTATAGACGACAGGATGTTGGACTAGCGACGGAGGAAATCGATACAGTCTCAGACCGTCAGCTGTATAGACGACAGGATGTTGGACTAGTGACGGAGGAAATCGATACAGTCTCAGACCGTCAGCTGTATAGACGACAGGATGTTGGACTAGTGACGGAGGAAATCGATACAGTCTCAGACCGTCAGCTGTATAGACGACAGGACGTTGGACTAGTGACGGAGGAAAACAATAGTTACATATCGGGATATTATTGTTGACGATATTGCAATATCCAGGATGTATCATGATCGGGAGCCCCATTGGGCGGCTCACAATTGGTTCAGCGTTGTCTGGGGTTAGGAGAGGGTTTGGCCGGGGGGGTAGGCCGTCATTGTAAATAAGAATTTGTTCTTAACTGACTTGCCTAGTTAAATAAAAAGGTTAAATTAAAAAATGAAATATGATTTGCACTAGTCTGCTGCACCAAAACGCCAGGAGTTTTTCCTTCATAGCTTGTAGTCATTCAAAAATCCTGTTAAATACTTACGGCACACAGAGTCCATGCAAATTATCATGCAACTTTTTTAAATTAAATGTTTTCTCCTGAACATGTTTAGGCTTGCCATAACAATGGGGTTGAATACTTATATGACTCAAGACATTTCAACCCGGCATTTTTTTTAAATAAATTTGTAAAAATGTCAAAAAACATTATGGAGTATTGTGTGATAGAAAAATCTCAAATTTAAACCATTTCAAATTTAGGTTAAAAAAATTAAAAAGTTATGAATACTTTCTGAAGGCACTCATTTATAAATACATGGTGGGGTCTATGGCTAAAGGTAAACAACCAGCATGCATTAGTACACTGCGTGTGAATCAGGTTTAAAACCGGTTTGAATTCCCAGCAAGGAGAGAAAAAAAAATACATAAACATCAATTTCATAATGCTTCATCACCGTCCTGGGATTCAAGTTAATACACTTAGAGGCAACAACGAGGCTATACGCCGAGATATTCAGTCAGAACTGCTGAGATCATATGATTTAGTAGGCCACGTCGGAACAGGACAGAACTACAGACTACAAAACGGTGTCTGTGAGACAGCAGTGACTGAGGACGACACTCATACTGGCTGAGATTCATTATTATTATTAACTTGTATTTAACCAAGGAAAACACATTTGCAAAATTAAACACAATTTAAAAAACACAAAATTAAATAAAAATAGCAAATATTATATAAACAAATCAAACACGTATCAATATAGATCTCTGTGAGACAACTGGTGAAAGCCTTGTGGTTGAGTAGGTCAAGTCAGGATAGGCAGACTAAACATGACATGTAGAGGATTGTGAAACAGCATGGTGACAGGACTACTTGAAGTGTACACAGTAGGTATATGTCCGTGGTTTAGTAGGTCAACACAGGACAGACACAGAGAAATGTCCCGGGAGAATCTACAGGTGGTTGGGGAGAACCAGTCATACGGAGAGATGGGAGAAGAGACCGAGCGCTGTGACTCCGAGAGACCGAGCGCTGTGACTCCGAGAGACCGAGCGCTGTGACTCCGAGAGACCGAGTGCTGTGACTCCGAGAGACCGAGCGCTGTGACTCCGAGAGACCGAGCGCTGTGACTCCGAGAGAACGAGCGCTGTGACTCCGAGAGAGAGGAACAATTGGACAAGGCCTGTATCTACAGGTCAGCAGTTTCATACAGCCAGCTCAGATCTCTGGGTCAGGAGCTCACACACACACACACACACACACACACACACACACACACACACACACGAGTTTCTCCACTTCAAGAGCTGACTCCACTTTGTAGCATCCAACACCTACTTGCCTCAGAGATGCTGTGACAGTGTGACATCTCCCACAGCATCTCAGAGGCATCTCCCACAGCATCTCAGAGGCATCTCCCACAGCATCTCCCACAGCATGGACGCTAAAGGTAAACTATGACTCTGTAGCATACAACAACCACACAGGAAATACATCCTACCAAAGTGTCTGTCTCTCTCTCTTGACTTTCTCTTGCCTCATCCTGTTCACTCTGCAACTGAAAAGGTACACTAATTCACACGTTAAACTCTCATGACTGTCTCTCTCATGACTTCATCTAAAAACACCTCCTCTCCAGCTAAACAAACACCTTCAGGTTCTCGTGCCTCACTCCACTGTCTCGCAGGTCTCTGTTCACTCCATCAGTCACCTGTCTGATCTGACACCAGTCACCTGTCTGATCTGACACCACCGCTGACACCACTGTCACCGGTCAAGAACTAAATAGCTACAGGAACATCGAGATTACAGATGTATTATCCTACATTAAGACATTTTAGTAATGAATGGACCTGATAAATGACTCTAGGTAAGGCTGTGGTCCAAATGGCCCCCTATCCCCTATGGGATAGGTCTAAAGTAGTGGTGGCCCCTGGTCTAAAGTAGTGGACTACATAGGGACTAGGGTGCCAATTGGGACAGTCTAGAATGAACCTGACTCACTACATAGCACAGCTCTCAACATGTTTACACAGCACACAACAGCCTTCCTAATCAGCACCGCCAGGCTCCTCAAACCAAACAACTCCCTACCCGGGTGGCCGGATAACAGTAGGAGGGAAAGATATTCAGTTGGCAGGATAATGGAAACACGTTGATTCTAACAAGGCTAATGTCTATGGTCCTCCCAACAGATGTTTTACCAAAGCACTCAGAATGGTGAATATCGTTTCGTCTTTCTCTGGGGTTCAAGCTGGAAAGCGAGGTGCTGACAGCATTTATTGTTCTCTGGTAAGTATCAGCGTCCCTGTGGCTGTCCGACCCTCACCCTGCCTGGTACCACACCAGTACTTGAAGAGGGTTTGTCATTATGCCGTAGCAGCTGGGAGGGGAGTGTCATTATGCCGTAGCAGCTTGGGGGGGAGTCATTACGCCGTAGCAGCTTGGGGGGGGAGTCATTATGCCGTAGCAGCTTGGGGGGGGAGTCATTACGCCGTAGCAGCTTGGGGGGGTCATTACGCCGTAGCAGCTTGGGGGGGGGTCATTACGCCGTAGCAGCATGGGGGGGTCATTACGCCGTAGCAGCATGGGGGGGGTCATTACGCCGTAGCAGCTTGGGGGGGGGGGGGTCATTACGCCGTAGCAGCTGGGAGGGGCGTGTCATTATGCCGTAGCAGCTGGGAGGGGCGTGTCATTACGCCGTAGCAGCTTGGGGGGGGTCATTACGCCGTAGCAGCATGGGGGGGGGGTCATTACGCCGTAGCAGCTTGGGGGGGGGTCATTACGCCGTAGCAGCATGGGGGGGGTCATTACGCCGTAGCAGCATGGGGGGGGTCATTACGCCGTAGCAGCATGGGGGGGGTCATTACGCCGTAGCAGCTGGGGGGGGTCATTACGCCGTAGCAGCTTGGGGGGGTCATTACGCCGTAGCAGCTTGGGGGGGTCATTACGCCGTAGCAGCTTGGGGGGGTCATTACGCCGTAGCAGCTTGGGGGGGGTCATTACGCCGTAGCAGCTTGGGAGGGGGGGTCATTAAGCCGTAGCAGCTTGGGAGGGGGGGGTCATTAAGCCGTAGCAGCTTGGGAGGGGGGGGGTCATTACGCCGTAGCAGCTTGGGAGGGGGGGGTCATTACGCCGTAGCAGCTTGGGAGGGGGGGTCATTACGCCGTAGAGCTTGGGGGGGCTCATTACGCCGTAGCAGCTTGGGGGGGTCATTACGCCGTAGCAGCTTGGGGGGGTCATTACGCCGTAGCAGCTTGGGGGGGTCATTACGCCGTAGCAGCTTGGGGGGGTCATTACGCCGTAGCAGCTTGGGGGGGGTCATTACACTCTCTCTCACCCGTCACCCCCCCCATTGAACAGGAGACGTTGACATGTTGTTAGCTAGAATGCCTCCCACATGTACCAGGGCCCTGGTCAAAAGTAGTGTCCTACATAGGGGAAAGGTTGCCCTTTTGGGATGTAGCCGAAGCCCAGTCTACCTGGTGGTGCGTGGTTGGGGACGAGCAGTGAGCCAGACAGCCCTGCTGCTAAAACCTCCCAGCCCATTCAGATATAATACTTTCAGATATAATATTTCCCCCCTCCTCACACTATTCACTGATGTACAGACTGACAGACCGACTAGGAACACTGTCTGCAATGCTAAACATGCTCACATAACACTTTTTAATTCACCTCTTGTTAAAATCATTACAGTTTAGTTTATTTAACCAAACGTTAATTTAGTTTATTTATTTAACCAATGTAATTGTGTTGTGACAGTCCAGAGCCTTGTTTAAAAGACAAGACGTAGTAAAAACACAGTAGCCAACAGGTTGTATTGAGGTTGAACTCTTTCATCTCAGGCCTTGTTTAAACATAGAACGTGTTCCGCGATGTGTTCTGACATATACTATCTATTAAGCTCAACATGAAAAGCATTTGAGGTCCGTCCCAAATGGCACCCTATTGCCTATATAGTGCACTACGTTTGACTGGAGTCCGATGGAGCCTAAATGGATCCCGGTCAAATGTAGTGCACTGTGTAGGGAATAGGGTGCCATTTGGGACTGTCAATTGGTCAGTACTACTGTAGAGAGAGAGAGAGAGATACACCATACGTTGTCTCAGTCTCACACACAGGGTTATCAGCTAAGAGTGTATAACAGCATGTCTACAGCAGCCAGGGTTCCTTTCCCAGGCGACAGCCTGACTCCAAACTAACTCTCTGAACTGAAGTTAAGACTGGCCATAAACACAAAGACAGATACTCCAGAGCGCTCTCTCTCAACAGACAACATCGTGACACTGGTATCATCCTGGCACAGACGCACAGACAGACAGACAAAAGGCAGCAGACAGACAGACAAAAGGCAGACAGACAGACAGACAAAAGGCAGACAGACAGACAGACAAAAGGCAGCAGACAGACAAAAGGCAGCAGACAGACAAAAGGCAGCAGACAGACAAAAGGCAGCAGACAGACAGACAGACAAAAGGCAGCAGACAGACAGACTCACTGTCCAACAAAGCTGACAGGACATCTGATTAAAATCCATCTCTATCTGATCTGCCAGAACACCTGACTGAATTCACACACACACACACACACACACACACACACACACACACACACACACACACACACACACACACACACACACACACACACACACACACACACACACACACACACACACACACACACACACACACACACTTCAAAGCTTGGCAGGCAGCACCCTGACTGACAGAGTGGCAGGGGAAAAACACGACACCTTGGGTGTTTCTCTCCGAGTCACTGGATGTTTCTCAATATGCATACTACCGCACTCCACACTCTCATGCTCCGAGTTCATTCTCTAGAGTACGTTCTGTGAGGACTAGAGAGTGGAGAACACATAAAATATTCAGTTTGAGCAGCACTCCCCCTACTGTATTACCTCACGCTGAGCAGCACCTCCCCCTACTGTATTACCTCACGCCGAGCAGCACCTCCCCCCTACTGTATTACCTCACGCCGAGCAGCACCTCCCCCCTACTGTATTACCTCACGCCGAGCAGCACCTCCCCCTACTGTATTACCTCACGCCGAGCAGCACTCCCCCTACTGTATTACCTCACGCCGAGCAGCACTCCCCCTACTGTATTACCTCACGTTGAGCAGCACTCCCCCTACTGTATTACCTCACGCTAAGCAGCACTCCCCCTACTGTATTACCTCACGCTAAGCAGCACTCCCCCTACTGTATTACCTCACACTGCACCTGTATTACCTCACACTGAGCAGCACTCCCCCTACTGTATTACCTCACGCCGAGCAGCACTCCCCCTACTGTATTACCTCACGCCGAGCAGCACTCCCCCTACTGTATTACCTCACGCCAAGCAGCACTCCCCCTACTGTATTACCTCACGCTGAGTCATCTTGCCAGCCAGCTAGTTAAAACAGGCAAACATTTTTCATGGGTAGCTAGCTACCAATGCTTTGTGGCTATATGTGATAGTCAAGCAGTTACCCTTTCTTCCTGTTGGGTACGTGAACAGGAAGACCTTTCTCTGAAAACAGCCTAGCCTGCCCTCCCCCTCCCAATAATGCAGAAAGAAAAAAAAGAGAAATAATAGAAAAGTAGTAACACCAGGAATAAATACGATAACTTGGCTATATACACGGGTTACCAGTTCAGAGTCCATTTGCAGTGGTACGAGGTAATTGAGGTAAGGATAAAGTCACTAGGCAACAGGATAAATAATAAAAAAACAGTAACAGCAGCATATGTCAAAAGAGTCAAAAGAGTTAGTGTAAAAAAAAAAATATATTTTTAAAGTCACTGCAGATAGTTAAATAGTTTACCAAATAGCTACCTTGTCGGGGGGCTAGGGTCAGTCTGTTACATCTGGAGTATTTCTCTTGTCTTATCCGGTGTCCTGTGTGAATTTAAATATGCTCCCTCTAATTCTCTCTTTCTTTCTCTCTGAGGACCTGAGCCCTAGGACCATGCCTCAGGACTACCTGGCATGATGACTCCTTGCTGTCCCCAGTCCACCTGGCTGTGCTGCTGCTCCAGTTTCAACTGTTCTGCCTGCGGCTATGGAACCCTGACCTGTTCACCGGACGTGCTTGTTGCACCCTCGACAACTACTATGATTATTATTATTTGACCATGCTGGTCATTTATGAACATTTTAACATCTTGACCATGTTCTGTTATAATATCCACCCGGCACAGCCAGAAGAGGGATGGCCACCCCTCATAGCCTGGTTCCTCTCTAGGTTTCTTCCTAGGTTTTTGGCCTTTCTAGGGAGTTTTTCCTAGGGAGTTTTTCCTAGCCACCGTGCTTCTTTCACATGCATTGCTTGCTGTTTGGGGTTTTAGGCTGGGTTTCTGTACAGCACTTTGAGATATCAGCTGATGTACGAAGGGCTTTATATATACACATTTGATTTGATTTGATTTACCTGGACTAACTATTTAGCAGAGTTATGGCTTGGGGGTAGAAGCTGTTTCGGGTCCTGGAACTTGAAGCAAAAAATAAAAATAAAAATGCAATTATAAATGCAATCACGTTTTAAAAACAGTTCTGATAACCACAATTAAAAAAATGTTAATATTTTATTTCTCAACAAGGGATTTTTCTGCCATTGTAATCCTTGAGCGGGCCTTGTAAAAGTTTTCGGGTCCCCTTAATCCAAACGGTGAATAGAAATAAATGTAAATATATATCCCGAGCTGACAAGGTAAAAATCTGTCGTTCTGCCCGAGAGGCAGTTAACCCACTGTTCCTAGGCCGTCATTGTAAATAAGAATTTGTTCTTAACTGACTTACCTAGTTAAATAAAGGTAAAAAAATGTATTTTTAATATATTATCAGAAGTTAACATACACTAAGTTGACTGCCTTTAAACAGCTTGGAAAATTCCAGAAAATGATATAATGGCTTTAGAAGCTTCTGATAGGCAAACTGACAAAATTTGATTCAATTGGAGGTGTACCTGTGGATGTATTTCAAGGCCTACCTTCAAACTCAGTGCCTCTTTGCTTGACATCATGGGAAAATCAAAAGAAATCAGCCAAAACCTCAGAAAAAACATTGTAGACCTCCACAAGTCTCGTTCATCCTTGGGAGCAATTTCCAAACGCCTGAAGGTACCACGTTCATCTGTACAAACAATAGTACGCAAGTATAAACACCATGGGACCACGCAGCCGTCGTACCGCTCAGGAAGGAGACGAGTTCTGTCTCCTAGAGATGAACGTATTTGGTGCCAAAAGTGCAGATCAATCCCAGAACAACAGCAAAGGACCCTGTAAAGATGCTGAGGAAACAGGTACAAAAATATCGATATCCACAGTAAAACAAGTCCTATATCAACATAACCTGAAAGGCCGCTCAGCAAGGAAGAAGCCACTGCTCCAAAACGGCCATAAAAAAAGCCAGACTACGATTTGCAACTGCACATGGGGACAAAGATAGTACTTTTTGGTATGTCCTCTGGTCTGATGAAAAAAATATATAACTTTTGGCCATAATGACCATCGTTATGTTTGGAGGAAAAAAGGGGATGCTTGCAAGCTGAAGAACACCATCCCAACCGTGAAGCACGGGGGTGGCAGCGTCATGTTGTGGGGGTGCTTTGCTGCAGGAGGGACTGGTGCACTTCAAAATAGATGGCATCATGAGGGAGGAAAATTATGTGGATATATTGAAGCAACATCAGTCAGGAAGTTAAAGCTTGGTCACAAGTGGGTCTTCTAAATGGACAATGACCCCAAGCATACCTCCAAAGTTGTGGCAAAATGGCTTAAGGACAACAATGTCAAGGTATTGGAGTGGCCATCACAAAGCCCTGACCTCAATCCTATAGAAAATTTGTGGGCAGAACTGAAAAAGCGTGTGCGAGCAAGGAGGCCTACAAACCTGACTTAGTTACATCAGCTCTGTCAGGAGGAATGGGCCAAAATTCACCCAACTTATTGTGGGAAGCTTGTGGAAGGCCACCTGACACGTTTGACCCAAGTTAAACAATTTAAAGGCAATGCTACTAAATACCAATTGAGTGTATGTAAACTTCTGACCCACTGGGAATGTGATGAAAGAAATAAAAGCTGAAATAAATCAATAATTCTCTCTACTATTATTCTGACATTTCACATTCCTAAAATGAAGTGATGATCCTAACTGACCTAAGACAGGGTATTTTACTAGGATTAAATGTCAGGAATTGTTAAAAACTGAGTTTAAATGTATTTGGCTAAGGTGTATGTAAACTTCCGACTTCAGCTGTATGTGTATGTGTATAACACACAGAGCATTTGGAAAGAATTCAGACCACTTCCCTTTTTCCACGTTTTGTTACATTACAGCCTTATTCTAAAACGTATTAAATAAAAAATGTTCCTCATCAATCTACACACAAAACCCCACGAGGCAAAAGCGAAAACAGGTTTAGAAATGTTTGCTAATTCATAAAGAAATAAACAGAAATACCTTATTTACTTAAGTATTCAGACCTTTTGCAATGAGACTCGAAATTGAGCTCAGGGGCATCCTGTTCCCATTGATCATCTTTGAGATGTTTCTACAACTTGGAGTCCACCTGTGGTAAATTAAATTGATTGGACAGGATTTGGAAAGGCACACACCTGTCTATATAAAAGATCCCCCAGTAGACAGTGCATATCAGAGCAAAAATCAAGCCACGAGGTTGAAGGAATTGTTGGTAGAGCTCCGAGACAGGATCGTGTACCAAAACATTTCTGCAGCATTGAAGGTCCCCAAGAACACAGCGGCCTCCATCATTCTTAAAAAATAGAAGAAGTTTGGAACCACCAAGACTCTTCCTAAAGCTGGCTGCCTGGCCAAACTGAGCAATCGGGGGAGAAGGGATTTGGTCAGGGAACTCAAGGGTTCCTCTGTGGAGATAGAAAAACCTTCCCAAAAGGAAAACAATCTCTGCAGCACTCCACCAATCAGGCCTTTATGGTAGTGGCTTGACGGAAGCCACTCCTCAGTAAAAGGCACATGACAGCCCACTTGGAGTTTACCAAAAGGCACCTAAAGGACTCTCAGACCATGAGAAACAAGATTCTCTGGCCTGATGAAACCAAGATTGAACTCTTTGGCCTGAATGCCAAACGTCACGTCTGGAGGAAACCTGGCGCCATCTCTACGGTGAAGCATGGTGGTGGCAGCATCATGCTTCGGGGACCTTTTTCAGCAGCAGGGACTAGGAGACTAGTCAGGCTCGAGGGAAAGAAGCACGGAGCAAAGTACACGGAGATCATTGACAAAGTCCTGAGCACTCTGGAGCAGGTTCTCAGACTGGGGTGAAGGTTCACCTTCCAACAGGACAACGAGCCTAAGTACACAGCCAAGACAACACAGGAGTGGCTTCGGGACAAGTCTCTGAATGTCCTTGAGTGGCCCAGACAGCGCCCAGACTTGAACCCGATCGAACATCTCTAGAGAGACCAGAAAATAGCTTTGCAGCAATGCTTCCCATTCAACCTGACAGATCTTTAAAGGATCGGCAGAGAAGAATGGGAGAAACTCCCCAAATGCAGGTGTGCCAAGCTTGTAGCGTCATACCCAAGAAGACTCAAGGCTGTTATCGCTGCCAAAGGTGCTTCAACAAAGTACTGAGTAAAGGGTTTTAATACTTATTTTAATGTAATATTTCATTTAAAAAAATGTTTTCTAAAATTTGCAAAACTTTCTAAAATCCTGTTTTTGCTTTGTCATGGTGTATTGTGTGTAGATTGAGGGGGGACGACGATTTAATCCATTTTAGAATAAAGCTGTAACGTAACAAAATGTGGAAAAAAGTCAAGGGATCGATCTGAATACTTTCAGAATGCACTGTAGAGAGAGGAGCGAGGACGAGCATCCCCTCGTTAAAGGACTAGGAAGAGAGGGAGATGAAACCATAAAGAACCTGGTTCTCTGTTTCACTGGAGTAATTAACTGGCACAGCCAGGGTCACTGAGACCTCCCGTAGCAGCCAGGGTCACTGAGCCTCCCGTAGCAGCCAGGGTCACTGAGCCTCCCGTAGCAGCCAGGGTCACTGAGCCTCCCGTAGCAGCCAGGGTCACTGAGCCTCCCGTAGCAGCCAGGGTCACTGAGCCTCCCGTAGCAGCCAGGACCAGGGTCACTGAACCTCCCGTAGCAGCCAGGACCAGGGTCACTGAGCCTCCCGTAGCAGCCAGGACCAGGGTCACTGAGCCTCCCGTAGCAGCCAGGGTCACTGAGCCTCCCGTAGCAGCCAGGGTCACTGAGCCTCCCGTAGCAGCCAGGGTC
The DNA here is from genome assembly GCF_901001165.1 of Salmo trutta. Lineage (NCBI taxonomy): Eukaryota > Metazoa > Chordata > Actinopteri > Salmoniformes > Salmonidae > Salmo > Salmo trutta. The sequence continues at coordinate 42,348,710 of NC_042958.1, forward strand.
ACTGAGCCTCCCGTAGCAGCCAGGGTCACTGAGCCTCCTGTAGCAGCCAGGGTCACTGAGTCTCCTGTAGCAGCCAGGGTCACTGAGCCTCCTGTAGCAGCCAGGGTCACTGAGCCTCTTGTAGCAGCCAGGGTCACTGAGCCTCCTGTAGCAGCCAGGACCATAAGCTAGGTTGGACAGAGACAAGGTCTAGGTGGACGGGACAGAGCCATATGTCTCTCTCCCTCTCTGTGGAAAAATATCATTAATACATTTCATTAGGGAGGAATAGCTTGCTTGTGTGAAAGTTTACGAACCTATTTATTTGGCTAGAGAAACTTTAAAAATTGTTTCAGATCAATGAAGAAGCCCATTGAGCAGGTTGTCCGTCTGAACTGGCTGTCGTGTTGACCCGTCTACCTGTTCCACTGATCTAGGCCTATCAGCGCAGCACATGTGGATGGCTAGCCAGGGTCTCATTAAGTGCAGCACATGTGGATGGCTAGACAGGGTCTCATTAGGTGCAGCATATGTGGATGGCTAGCCAGGGTTTCATTAAGAGCAGCACATGTGGATGGCTAGCCAGGGTCTCATTAGGTGCAGCACATGTGGATGGCTAGCCAGGGTCTCATTAAGAGCAGCACATGTGGATGGCTAGCCAGGGTCTCATTAGGTGCAGCACATGTGGATGGCTAGCCAGGGTCTCATTAAGTACAGCACATGTGGATGGCTAGCCAGGGTCTCATTAGGTGCAGCACATGTGGATGGCTAGCCAGGGTCTCATTAGGTGCAGCACATGTGGATGGCTAGCCAGGGTCTCATTAGGTGCAGCACATGTGGATGGCTAGACAGGGTCTCATTAAGTGCAGCACATGTGGATGGCTAGCCAGGGTCTCATTAGGTGCAGCACATGTGGATGGCTAGCCAGGGTCTCATTAGGTGCAGCACATGTGGATGGCTAGCCAGGGTCTCATTAGGTGCAGCAGTTGAGTGTGGGTGGCAGAGTTAAAGATTTGAAAAGCCTGAGCTCCAACCGAGCGTGGCGGAATTAGAAGGACACACACACACACACAAAGCCCAAGGCCCAGCCAACAGTGAGGAACAGGAGGCCAGGCAGAACGTCACAGTTCTCCACAGGTAATGCAGAGTGAAGACCTGGGTTCAACAATAAAAAAACTATTGTTGCACTCTTCCATTTGCACTTCTATTCTGTTGGTTCCACTGTGCCAACCAAATCACAATTAAGCCCAACTAAAATAATTGAACCCAGGTTTGGCTCTCCCTTCAGTAGAACCCAATCACTCTGCTTTGTCCACCAGAACCAATCCATTTCTGGAGAGGAACAAAAGAGTTGAAATGATAACTAACCCTGGTGATTGTTGCTGCTTACTAGAAATACACACGTAGTTGAGATGAGGAAGCCAGAGCTCCAAGAAAGACTGTCTCCATTCTATTATACCGACCTCTAGGCCTAACCAAATGAGGCAAAACCCTCCTCTGTTGTACTGTACAATGGCAACTAGGACCCACACACATCAGGACAGAAATGAAACCCTGTCTGACCCCATTGTTGACATTTCAGCTGTCATTGGAGCAGTGCTGAGATAAGTCCACCCATGTACATAAAAATGGTGACCTTTTTTGTTAATTTTCCCATGTCCAGTTCATTCATACTTTTCATTTATTTATTATAATTAGAAAATGGTTTGTAACCAAAGCCAGGCACAGGCCTAGTTAGAACATCTGGCTACAGAAAATGAACTGTCAGGCTGCCAACATCTACAAACACGAGGACTGGACAATAAATACTAAGTAAATTAACATCTAAATTACGAAGGAGAACATTTAGAAAATTGTACTGTCTTGGGAGAAATCCATTTGATTTAAATCCCTTTTTGACAGCACCCTCTATTGATTTGAAACCTTCCATACATATTCGCCTCATGTAGAAGTGGTCAGGAAGTGATTTTAGGTCGAAAGTGACTCATTATATACTGGAAAAGATAAAACGATTGAGAGTGATAGAATTTAAAAAGCTTACAAACAAACAAACAGGGTTGTCAAATTATTTTATAATTTCTGGTGGAAAAGCGGTCAGAAGTCCACCATCGGGTGGTCCTTAAAACACAACCCGCCAAACGAGTCGGCAGAGGAACTGTGTGTTGTCCTTAACAGGATATGCACATGCTAATAGCCTAATGGCCTGTCTGTTTATACAACCCATGAAGCCGCACGTTGTGGGGAGGGATAATGTAGTGGGCTGGGGAGGGATAATATAGTGGGCTGGGGAGGGATAATGTAGTGGGCTGGGGAGGGATAATGTAGTGGGCTGGGGAGGGATAATGTAGTGGGCTGGGGAGGGATAATGTAGTGGGCTGGGGAGGGATAATGTAGTGGGCTGGGGAGGGATAATGTAGTGGGCTGGGGAGGGATAATGTAGTGGGCTGGGGAGGGATAATGTAGTGGGCTGGGGAAGCATGTGCAGCACATGGGGATGTGTGAAACGTACTCTTCAACCTGAAGTCGCCACTTGCGCGGCCCAAATTGTTAACTTTCAATGGTGCCGACTGGTAAGATGCTTTTGGAGGGCTGTCATGTGTGCTAGCGCCTTGGTGTGAGCCGAATCAGGAGGAAATGGTAGTTGCTAGGCAAGCAGCGTGACGTACGTTACACATAGAAACCACGGAAACCAAGCTGCTCTGTCCTCTAGCTGTCCTTTTATCCTCTCTGGATCCACCGCCTCATTAACGCTATGGGAGCCCCTCATTAACGCTATGGGAGCCCCCTCATGTCAACACTGTGGGAGCCCCTCATTAACGCTGTGGGAGCCCCCTCATTAACGCTGTGGGAGCCCCCTCATTAACGCTGTGGGAGCCCCCTCATTAACGCTGTGGGAGCCCCTCATGTCCACGCTGTGGGAGCCCCCTCATGTCCACGCTGTGGGAGCCCCCTCATGTCCACGCTGTGGGAGCCCCCTCATGTCCACGCTGTGGGAGCCCCCTCATGTCCACGCTGTGGGAGCCCCCTCATGTCCACGCTGTCCTATTTCACAACATGGCATTTTATTACTCTTCTGTGGTGAGATCAAAGAGTCCCGTAGTCTGAAAAGTGCTCCACCTCGAAATATCCATCCCCATGTCAGAAAGGCTTTGTTATAATAGTTTAAATAAATATTTATTACGTAGCCTGCTTTAGAACAGAAAACTTCAGTTGAAGCGAGCGAGACAGTAACCTAGACCGTTGAAGCGAGACAGACAGTAACCTAGACCGTTGAAGCGAGACAGACAGTAACCTAGACCGTTGAAGCGAGACAGACAGTAACCTAGACTGTTGAAGCGAGACAGACAGTAACCTAGACCGTTGAAGCGAGACAGACAGTAACCTAGACCGTTGAAGCGAGACAGACAGTAACCTAGACCGTTGAAGCGAGACAGACAGTAACCTAGACCGTTGAAGCGAGACAGACAGTAACCTAGACCGTTGAAGCGAGACAGACAGTAACCTAGACCGTTGAAGCGAGACAGACAGTAACCTAGACCGTTGAAGCGAGACAGACAGTAACCTAGACCGTTGAAGCGAGACAGACAGTAACCTAGACCGTTGAAGCGAGACAGACAGTAACCTAGACCGTTGAAGCGAGACAGACAGTAAGCTAGACCGTTGAAGCGAGACAGACAGTAAGCTAGACTGTTGAAGCGAGACAGACAGTAAGCTAGACTGTTGAAGCGAGACAGACAGTAAGCTAGACTGTTTGAAGCGAGACAGACGTACGACAGTAAGCTAGACTGTTGAAGCGAGACAGACAGTAAGCTAGACTGTTGAAGCGAGACAGACAGTAAGCTAGACTGTTGAAGCGAGACAGACAGTAAGCTAGACTGTTGAAGCGAGACAGACAGTAAGCTAGACTGTTGAAGCGAGACAGACAGTAAGCTAGACTGTTGAAGCGAGACAGACAGTAACCTAGACTGTTGAAGCGAGACAGACAGTAACCTAGACTGTTGAAGCGAGACAGACAGTAACCTAGATTGTTGAAGCGAGACAGACAGTAAGCTAGACTGTTGAAGCGAGACAGACAGTAACCTAGACTGTTGAAGCGAGACAGACAGTAAGCTAGACTGTTGAAGCGAGACAGACAGTAAGCTAGACTGTTGAAGCGAGACAGACAGTAAGCTAGACTGTTGAAGCGAGACAGACAGTAAGCTAGACTGTTGAAGCGAGACAGACAGTAAGCTAGACTGTTGAAGCGAGACAGACAGTAACCTAGACTGTTGAAGCGAGACAGACAGTAACCTAGATTGTTGAAGCGAGACAGACAGTAACCTAGACTGTTGAAGCGAGACAGACAGTAACCTAGACTGTTGAAGCGAGACAGACAGTAAGCTAGACTGTTGAAGCGAGACAGTAACCTAGACTTTTGAAGGGAGACAGTAACCTAGACTGTTGAAGGGAGACAGTAACCTAGACTGTTGAAGGGAGACAGTAACCTAGACTGTTGAAGCGAGACAGTAACCTAGACTGTTGAAGTTGAACTGAAAGAACACTAAGGGTTGGAGCCACATCTGCCGAGGTGTTATCTGATACATATGAATGATTAAAATGTTTTTGGTCACGCGGTTTTGTGTTTGCTACGTCCACAATAAACCACATTTCCGATCATAATAAACTAGACACATTTCATAATGGAGTAGAGTTGTGCCATAAAAAAATATATATAATTCAATTATGCAAATGTCACACCTGTGGCCGGTCAATTATTTTAATGAGAAATCCTTGGATGTGTCCACAACTCAAAAAGGTAGTTCAAACATTAATGTTGACAATATGCAACATTCATTCACTATTTATTATGTGTTCTAGACAAGTGATTGACGGGCGGTAAAATTGTAAAGAATACAACAGTGCTAAGGTTATGCCGCCTACCACATGGTGACCTAGCCCATTCACAGACTACCTTCAGAGCCTATTGACCACCTAGCCCATTCACAGACTACCTTCAGAGCCTATTGACCACCTAGCCCATTCACAGACTACCTTCAGAGCCTATTGACCACCTAGCCCATTCACAGACTACCTTCAGAGCCTATTGACCACCTAGCCCATTCACAGACTACCTTCAGAGCCTATTGACCACCTAGCCCATTCACAGACTACCTTCAGAGCCTATTGACCACCTAGCCCATTCACAGACTACCTTCAGAGCCTATTGACCACCTAGCCCATTCACAGACTACCTTCAGAGCCTATTGACCACCTAGCCCATTCACAGACTACCTTCAGAGCCTATTGACCACCTAGCCCATTCACAGACTACCTTCAGAGCCTATTGACCACCTAGCCCATTCACAGACTACCTTCAGAGCCTATTGACCACCTAGCCCATTCACAGACTACCTTCAGAGCCTATTGACCACCTAGCCCATTCACAGACTACCTTCAGAGCCTATTGACCACCTAGCCCATTCACAGACTACCTTCAGAGCCTATTGACCACCTAGCCCATTCACAGACTACCTTCAGAGCCTATTGACCACCTAGCCCATTCACAGACTACCTTCAGAGCCTATTGACCACCTAGCCCATTCACAGACTACCTTCAGAGCCTATTGACCACCTAGCCCATTCACAGACTACCTTCAGAGCCTATTGACCACCTAGCCCATTCACAGACTACCTTCAGAGCCTATTGACCACCTAGCCCATTCACAGACTACCTTCAGAGCCTATTGACCACCTAGCCCATTCACAGACTACCTTCAGAGCCTATTGACCACCTAGCCCATTCACAGACTACCTTCAGAGCCTACTGACCACCTAGCCCATTCACAGACTACCTTCAGAGCCTATTGACCACCTAGCCCATTCACAGACTACATTCAGAGCCTATTGACCACCTAGCCCATTCACAGACTACCTTCAGAGCCTACTGACCACCTAGCCCATTCACAGACTACCTTCAGAGCCTACTGACCACCTAGCCCATTCACAGACTACCTTCAGAGCCTATTGACCACCTAGCCCATTCACAGACTACCTTCAGAGCCTATTGACCACCTAGCCCATTCACAGACTACCTTCAGAGCCTACTGACCACCTAGCCCATTCACAGACTACCTTCAGAGCCTACTGACCACCTAGCCCATTCAAGGGCTAAATACTGCTTGCTCTAAACGTTAAAACGCATTGCTTGCGATACGGTTTTAGAAACATAAGTAAAATTATCTTTCATATCACGAGAAATATATATATATATATTTAAAAAAGGGTTACATTACTACACACCTTTATAGGGTTATTGAGGTTCCCACAGCCATATCTCCATGTTACAGCGTTTGTTAACGGAAGACAGAGGTAAGAAAGTTGGGTCTCCGATAGAGAAATGATGGATGGGAAGTTCGGCTCTTTTTACTGACCCTGTTGTTTTCAACTAGTTAAGAATACATCTTTTGATTCATTTGAGTCAGTAAGGCCCAGAGTATACAGGACCCCTACCAGTGTTGTAGTGGTCCGGTCTCGGTGTTGCATACATGTTTACTCGGTCTTGATTCGGTCTCGGACAGTGAGGACTCCTCATTTCTTCCCCAGACCAGCGGAGTAAAAACATATCATTTATCAGCTCCCATAAAACCACTTCACCCAGGCCAAATAACTCACACTCCTTTCATGACACAGTAATATCTTATGTTATGGCCTATTGAAACCGAGGCTTCCTACTTTAGAGGAGAGTGAGGGGAATTGTTTGAAAGTTGTGCTCACTAGGCTATTAGTAAGACGAGACCAGGGGAAGTTGGAACATATATAGTCTTTTTATATATAAAACACGTTTGGGTTTGTGACTCTCTATTTGCCCTGAATTTCTTCATCATTCTGAATGTCTAAACGATTTCATGTTTCATTCTGAAATATTAACATAGAATTACTGGACATTATGAAGTCTTATTATCGTGACGATTTGACAATTACAATCATGGTGTTGAATTTGACTCGTATGTTTGTTGTGGTATAAGTCTTAGGAGTGTTCATCTCCCTCCCGGTCTGGAACACAACACTGTCCTCTACCGGAGAACATTCAACTGAAAACGACAGTCCTACTTCCACCAGCCTCTCGTTCACCATCACTGGATCATTTCATCTGTCATTTCTAACAGACTTGGGGGGAAAAGCATGCTTTAAAAACAATGCACATTTGTTGATTGTTAGTCATACAAATAATATTACTTCTTGGTACATTTGAAACGAGGTGTAGTCGGGCCGCAACCGGACTAGATTGTTAACGATTCTTAGCGGAATGAATTGTTTGACTGCCGTGACCGCTACACAATATCGTTCACAAACTACAGCACCCCAAACGATTCGTTCTCGTTCGTTGAGCAGTTAAAAAAAATATATATATATCCATTACAACATCAACAATTCATTAATTGCATTCATTATTGATTCTCCAGTATGTTATAAACATGTATTTGTTCTTCTCTACGCGTCCTGCACCGGGATCCGTGTTGCCTGCGCGCATGTATGACTGACAGTTATCGGTGGGAGAGCCCGAGTCACCGGAGGAGCGCAGTATTCATCCTCATTCACTGCGGCCAGCAGGTCAAACTAACGACTACAACGGACGAGTCATTTAGAAAAACAAAGCATGACTCTTGAATCAGTAAAAATAAAAATAGAAAATCGTTCAGAAAGAATAAATCGTTGGCGAGCTGCAGGTGCTGGGTTTAGACAGAAAGAGTTGCGTAAACGCAGGCACTGTTTAGATGTAGGTGAAGGAACCCTGTAATAATTGAAGATAATATTATATAAAAGAGGTGCTGGAAGTCAAGCAGTAGAACATGTGAGGTTTTCGGTACTCAGGTCAAGTGAGCTCCTGTCCAAGTCAAGCACTGCACATCACAAAACCAACGTCGCTGAAAAACACCGTCGGCTGCAACGGTGTTTAAAAAAACGGTAAAACAGTGTACAGAAAGTGTATATTTAGCCTTTGTCATTATTTTGATGTGATATGAAAGTTCAGCGAGTTATGTTTCTAGAACCGGACTGTAATTGAGAATCGATGAACGTTTAGATGGAGTATTTGTCTGTTGATGCTGCCATCGCCTCTATACAGTACATGTAAGGTCATTTAACTATAATGAGTAACGTTAGGCTCCTCTATTCCATTATTAGGCTAGTGGCGACCATGCAATCCTTGTCGCTGATTTAATTTATTTCGGGGGACGAATACAATGATTATGGAAGCCTTTTCTCAGTCGTCCAGCCTAATGATGTTAACGGCACCGTGAGACGAGAGTTCTAGTATATCAAGATATCAACTTACCGGCCAGGCGAAACTGAACTGCAAAACAATCTTGGATTTTTCGTTCTTCGCCGAGTTTTTCAAAGAAAATGTATTCCCTCCAAGGACAAGGGTGAAACCGGACCCGAAGCTGCAAGGTCCCGCAGCCGAAACCCGCGACTGGTATTCCTTCAAACACACTTTAAAATACGTATCACACTCATCCATCCTGCATTTTCGATCCCCGGTGTTCCGTGAACCGTCACAACACTGCCCGTTAAGAAGCTCTCCGTTCAGGTTGTTCATCGATAAAATCTCCAACTCGAACTGTCCGGTTCCCTCAGCCACCTGTTGGTAAAGCAGAAGGAAGAAAATGGTGAAACCGCTGGACATTGAGAGAACCATCGGCTATGTAACGGCCCAGTCGCCGCCGTCTACAAAAGTTGCAAACTATGATAATAGATCAAACTAATTGAGCCATAAAAAGTTATCGAAAATAACTCAAAATCTGACATGCTAACAAATTTTGAACTGGCAAAACAAAAAAAATGGGATTGTTTCACTTGGGGAAGAGGGTTTGCAGCGGATCAATACAGCCAGTCACACAGATAAAACGCACACAACCATAGGACGTAGGGAGTCCAGCTGAATATTTCACACACTCCTAGTTAACTTGATCTTTTAACTAGCCTATATATATTTTTTTTTTTAAAAGTCGCCTACTGACGAATCAATGCATCCAGAGAAGCTGTCTGGACATATTCCACAGTGTGCATATGTAAAGTAATCCACATACCTTTGCACAAAAGCACAACAATAAGGCATGTAAGTAAAAATCAGTAACGCCAACAACTGGGTCCCTTCTCAAAATCATGTCTCTGGTGGTGTTGCCTTGCCGCTCCGGCCGCTCCGCTTGGAAACTAGACGGCGTCTGGCGGAGTCACCGTACCAATGCACTGCTCCGATTTCAACATGCACAGAGTACAGAACAAGACTTTGGTCCAACAAGCCACAGCTTTGCAACACAGAGGGAAAAAATGCTTCCTTTTGCGTCCTTCGGCTCAACTTCTTCTAGTTTGGTAGTTCGTATCGTTATATTTCCGTTTTTGTTATCCACTTTACTTCTTCGCAGCGAAAAGTGTCTAGCTACACACAAGTCATGTGGGTCGTTGCACTATCTGTCCACGACTGAACGTAATGTTTGTTAGGACTACAAAGCCAGTTCAACCAGGGAGGGGGGTAGGACTCTGACGGACGTTATATATTCATGATCACGCCTCTGTTGAGTCAAAGGCTCTCTTCCATTTCCCCTGAAAACGGGAACATCCGGTTGGCTGGGACTCGGCAGAAAGTTATAGAGAATGCCAACATGTTGTCCTAAAAAAAAAAAAAAAACGGAAATGAGTTACCTCTGGTTCGTTCAGCCATTCCTATGTGGGGCAAATGAATGGGGACATAATAGGGTTTCGGAGAAAAACACATTAAATAAAGTGTGAGGTTTAAACACAAGTTTAGGAGATCTTGTTATACATTTTGTTCTATGAGATAATATCAGTCAGTTAACATGAACTTTATGACTTTTATGAAGCCTCTATGTCATTTATCTGCTTTTGTTGTTGTTGTTGTTGTATCTCATAAATGCTTAAATATTCATAGAAAGTGACGTTAGCTGATGAACATTATCTCATAGAACAAAACGTGTAAGATCTCCTTAAGCCTGTGTTTACCGCAGACCTTGCTGTCTGTGTTTATCTAAAAACCCTACAAAAAAAACGGTATTCATTTCCCTATAGGCTTTGTCAAAACGACGCCATTATTATTTCTCTCTATAATCTACTGTACTGGTATTCAAACCTAAGGAGTTATGATTCTGCAACTTAAAAAACCACAACATTTGAGTTGAACAACTATTAGAAAAGGAAATAGAACACTTAGTCAATAAATAAAATAAAAAACATTTTTAAATCTCACTGTCAAAATCAGCCGTAAAAAGTAGGTTAAAGTATATAATATCAATATTTTCCTTCCTGCATATTTAACAAGGTATGTCAAATATGGGCTTATCAAAATAGATGATGAATTAGCCCCATGAGTGAGTCTGGGAATTCAGATTGGGCAGAAAATAAACAGAGAAATTCCTTGTTTCTGGAACCATGATTTGTTCTTTATGGTGTGGAACACTGATAATGTCTGCGTCCCTAATGGCACCCCATTCCCTACATAGTGCACTACTTTTTACCAGGTCATATAAGGAAGAGGGGGCCATTTAGGATGCAGGTAATGTCAAATCTAAATGTATTTGTCACATGCTTTGTAAACAACAGGTGCAGACTAACCGTGCAATCAATGCTTACTTATGGATCCTTTTCCAGCAATGCAGTGTTAAAGATAAAGATAGAAAATGAAATACAAACATTGAAATAGTGACACAAGGAATAAATACACAGTAAATAACCAATAACAATAACGAGTAATCATAATAACATGGCTATATACAGGAAGTACCAGGTAATAACATGGTTATATACAGGAAGTACCAGGTAATAACATGGTTATATACAAGGAGTACCAGGTAATAACATGGCTATATACAGGAAGTACCAGGTAATAACATGGTTATATACAGGAAGTACCAGGTAATAACATGGTTATGTACAAGGAGTACCAGGTAATAACATGGCTATATACAGGAAGTACCAGGTAATAACATGGCTATATACAGAAAGTACCAGGTAATACCATGGCTATATACAGGGAGTACAAGGTAATAACATGGCTATATACAGGGAGTACCAGGTAATAACATGGCTATATACAGGGAGTACCATGTAATAACATGGCTATATACAGGGAGTACCAGGTAATAACATGGCAATATACAGGGAGTACCAGGTAATAACATGGTTATATACAGGGAATACCAGGTAATAACATGGCTGTATACAGGGAGTACCAGGTAATAACATGGCAATATACAGGGAGTACCAGGTAATAAATAACATGGCTATATACAGAGAGTACCAGTACCGAGTCGATGTGCAGGGGTACGAGGTAATTGAGGTATCTATGTACATATAGGTAGGTCTAGAGTAAATAGGCAACAGGATAGATATTAAACGATAGTAGCAGCATATGTGGTGAGTGTGTGCAGTGTGCGGGTAGAGTCCAGTGTGTTGGGTAGTGTCCAGTGGGTGGGTAGAGCCCGGGCCGTGGGTAGAGTCCAGTGTGTGGGTAGAGTCCAGTGTCTGGGTGGAGTCCGGTCCGTGGGTACAGTCCAGTGTGTTGGGTACAGTCCAGTGTGTGGGTAGAGTCCAGTGTCTGGGTGGAGTCCGGTCCGTGGGTACAGTCCAGTGTGTTGGGTACAGTCCAGTGTGTGGGTAGAGTCCAGTGTCTGGGTAGAGTCCAGTGTGCGGGTAGAGTCCAGCGTGTGAGTAGAGTCCAGCCTGTGAGTAGAGTCCAGTGTGTTGGGTAGAGTCCAGTGTGTTGGGTAGAGTCTGGTCCGTCGGTAGAGTCCGGTGTGCGGGTAGAGTCCAGTGTGCGAGTAGAGTCCAGTGTGCGGGTAGAGTCCAGTGTGTGGGTAGAGTCCAGAGTGCGGGTAGAGCCCAGTGTGTTGGGTAGAGTCCAGAGTGCGGGTAGAGTCCAGTGTGTGGGTAGAGTCCAGTGTGCGGGTAGAGTCCAGTGTGTGGGTAGAGTCCAGAGTGCGGGTAGAGTCCAGTGTATGGGGTAGAGTCCAGTGTGTTGGGTAGAGTCCGGTGTGTTGGGTAGAGCCCAGTGTGCGGGTAGAGTCCAGTGAGTTGGGTAGAGTCCAGTGTGTTGGGTAGAGTCCGGTGTGTTGGATAGAGTCCAGTGTGTTGGGTAGAGTCCAGTGTGCGGGTAGAGTCCAGTGTGTTGGGTAGAGTCCATTGTGTTGGGTAGAGTCCAGTGTGTGTGGGTAGAGTCCAGTGTGTTGGGTAGAGTCCAGTGTCTGGGTAGAGTCCAGTGTGGGGGTAGAGTCCAGTGTGTGGGGTAGAGTCCAGTGTGTTGGGTAGAGTCTAGTGTGTGGGTAGAGTCCAGTGTGTTGGGTAGAGTCCAGTGTGCGGGTAGAGTCCAGTGGGTTGAGTAGAGTGCAGTGTGTTGGTAGAGTCCAGTGTGTGTGGGTAGAGTCCAGTGTGTGTTGGGTAGAGTCCAGGGTGCGAGTAGAGTCCAGTGTGTTGGGTAGAGTCCAGTGTGTTGGGTAGAGTACTCTGTGTGTGTATGTGTGTGTGTGTGTGTGTGTGTCCAATGTGTGTGGGTAGAGTCCAGTGTGTGTTGGGTAGAGTCCAGGGTGCGAGTAGAGTCCAGTGTGTTGGGTAGAGTCCAGTGTGTTGAGTAGAGTCCAGTGTGCGGGTAGAGTCCAGTGTGCGGGTAGAGTCCAGTGTGTGGGTAGAGTCCAGTGTGTTGGTAGAGTCCAGTGTGCGGGTAGAGTCCAGTGTGTTGGGTAGAGTCCAGTGTGTTGGGTAGAGTCCAGTGTGTGGGTAGAGTCCAGTGTGCGGGTAGATTCCAGTGTGTGGGTAGAGTCCAGTGTGTTGGTAGAGTCCAGTGTGCGGGTAGAGTCCAGTGTGTTGGGCAGAGTCCAGTGTGTGGGTAGTGTCCAGTGTGTGAGTAGAGTCCAGTGTGTGAGTAGAGTCCAGTGTGTGAGTAGAGTCCAGTGTGTTGGGTAGAGTCCAGTGTGTTGGGTAGAGTCCAGTGTGCGGGTAGAGTCCAGTGTGTTGGGTAGAGTCCATTGTGTTGGGTAGAGTCCAGTGTGTGTGGGTAGAGTCCAGTGTGTTGGGTAGAGTCCAGTGTCTGGGTAGAGTCCAGTGTGGGGGTTGAGTCCAGTGTGTGGGGTAGAGTCCAGTGTGTTGGGTAGAGTCCAGTTTGTGGGTAGAGTGCAGTGTCTGGGTAGAGTCCGGTCCGTGGGTAGAGTCCAGTGTGTTGGGTAGAGTCCAGTGGGTTGGGTAGAGTCCAGTGTGTGTGGGTAGAGTCCAGTGGGTTGAGTAGTGTCCAGTGTGTTGGGTAGAGTACAGTGTGTGTGGGTAGAGTCCAGTGTGTGTTGGGTAGAGTCCAGGGTGCGAGTAGAGTCCAGTGTTTTGGGTAGAGTCCAGTGTGTTGGGTAGAGTCCAGTGTGTTGGGTAGAGTCCAGTGTGTTGGGTAGAGTACAGTGTGTTGGGTAGAGTACAGTGTGTGTGTGTGTGTGTGTGTGTGTGTGTCCAGTGTGTGTGGGTAGAGTCCAGTGTGTTGGGTAGAGTCCAGTGTGTTGGGTAGAGTCCAGTTTGCGGGTAGAGTCCAGTGTGCGGATAGAGTCCAATGTGCGGGTAGAGTCCAGTGTGTTGGGTAGAGTCCAGTGTGTTGGGTAGAGTCCAGTGTGTGGGTAGAGTCCAGTGTCTGGGTAGAGTCCGGTCCGTGGGTAGAGTCCAGTGTGTTGGGTAGAGTCCAGTGTGTTGGGTAGAGTCCAGTGTGTTGGGTGGAGTCCAGTGTGTTGGGTAGAGTCCAGTTTGTGGGTAGAGTCCAGTTTGTTTGCACAGAGTCAGTGCAAGATAGTGCAAAAAAGGGTCAATGCGGGTACTCCCGGTAACGTTTGATTAGCTAAATTTATTTTGCAGTTTTGCTTAGCGATCTTATGGCTTGGGGGTAGAAGCTGTTCAGGGTCCTGTTGGTTCCAGAGAGAACAGTCTAGGACTTGGGTGGCTGGAGTCTTTGGCCCGTCTGGTATAAAGGTCCTGTATGGCAGGGCAGCTCGGTCTGTGTGATGTACTGGGTCATATTCACAACCTTCTGGAGCGCCTTGGGCCGGGTGCCTTGCAGTTGCCATAGCAAGCGGTGATGCAGCCAGTCAAGGTGTGATGAATGGTGCAGTTGTAGAACCTTTTCAGGATCTGAGGGCCCCATGCCAAATCTTTTCAGCCTCCTGAGAGTGAAGAGGCGCTGTCATGCCCTCTTCATAACTGTGTGGGTGTGAGTGGACCATGTTCATTCTTAGGTGATGTGGATACAGAGGAACTTGAAGCTCTCGACCTGCTCCACTACAGCCCCAATGATGAGAATGTTAGGCTCCTCTTATCTTCTATAAAGTAGTCTAGCCCGATCAGTCTCTGGGTAAAAAGCATGGATGTTAAACCAACATACTGTAGCATTAAACAGTGGAGCCCTCCAGGACTACAGTATAGTGTAGTGGGATCAATACACAGTGGACCCCTCCAGGACCACAGTCTAGTGTAGTGGAATCAATACACAGTGGAGCTCTCCAGGACTACAGTCTAGTGTAGTGGGATCAATACACAGTGGAGCCCTCCAGGACTACAGTCTAGAGGGATCAATACACAGTGGAGCCCTCCAGGATTACAGAGTCTAGTGTAGTGGGATCAATACACAGTGGAGCCCTCCAGGACTACAGTCTAGTGGGATCAATACACAGTGGAGCTCTCCGGGACTACAGTCTAGTGGGATCAATACACAGTTGAGCTCTCCGGGACTACAGTCTAGTGTAGTGGGATCAATACACAGTGGAGCCCTCCAGGACTACAGTCTAGTGGGATCAATACACAGTGGAGCCCTCCAGGACTACAGTCTAGTGCGATCAATACACAGTGGAACCCCCCAGTCTAGTGTAGTGGGATCAATACACAGGGGTTAGCCCTCCAGGGAAGACTGTAGTATCCACCACAGGGGTTAGCCCATTAGGGAAGACTGTAGTATCCACCACAGGGGTTAGCACTCTAGGGAAGACTGTAGTATCCACCACAGGGGTTAGCCCATTAGGGAAGACTGTAGTATCCACCACAGGGGTTAGCCCATTAGGGAAGACTGTAGTATCCACCACAGGGGTTAGCCCATTAGGGAAGACTGTAGTATCCACCACAGGGGTTAGCCCATTAGGGAAGACTGTAGTATCCACCACAGGGGTTAGCACTCTAGGGAAGACTGTAGTATCCACCACAGGGGATAGTCCATTAGGGAAGACTGTAGTATCCACCACAGGGGTTAGTCCTCTAGGGAAGACTGTAGTATCCACCACAGGGGTTAGTCCATTAGGGAAGACTGTAGTATCCACCACAGGGGTTAGTCCTCTAGGGAAGACTAGTATCCACCACAAGGGTTAGCCCATTAGGGTAGACTGTAGTATCCACCACAGGGGTTAGTCCTCTAGGGAAGACTGTAGTATCCACCACAGGGGTTAGCCCATTAGGGAAAACTGTAGTTTCTACCACAGGGGTTAGCGCTCTAGGGAAGACTGTAGTATCCACCACAGGGGTTAGTCCATTAGGGAAGACTGTAGAATCCACCACAGGGGTTAGTCCATTGGGGGAGACTGTAGTATCCACTACAGGGGTTAGCCCTCTAGGGAAGACTGTAGTATCCACCACAGGGGTTTGTCCTCTAGGGAAGACTGTAGTATCCACCACAGGGGTTAGTCCATTAGGGAAGACTGTAGTATCCACCACAGGGGTTTGTCCTCTAGGGAAGACTGTAGTATCCACCACAGGGGTTAGTCCATTAGGGAAGACTGTAGTATCCACCACAGGGGTTTGTCCATTAGGGAAGACTGTAGTATCCACCACAGGGGTTAGTCCATTAGGGAAGACTGTAGTATCCACTATCGGTAACTGTCCCAAGGCTGTTAACCTTCGGTAACTGGCCCAAGGCTGTTAATATTCGGCAACTGGCCCAAGGCTATTAATCTTCGGTAACTGGCCCAAGGCTCTTAACCTTTGGAAACTGGCCCAAGGCTGTTAATCTTCAGTAACTGGCCCAAGGCTGTTAATCTTCGGTAACTGGCCCAAGGCTGTTAATCTTCGGTAACTGGCCCAAGGCTGTTAACCTTCGGTAACTGTCCCAAGGCTGTTAATTGCTAGGCTAGCTGCCACCCATTCTTCACACTCTATTACAGGTGGTGAGGTTACCTTTACCTTGGCAGTAACAATGTTCTCCTCAATTATCGGGACCATTGACTTTTCCCTCATTGAGATTCTCAGCTGCATCCTAAATGGCACCCTATTCCCTACATAGTGGACAACTTTTGACCAGAGCACTATTCCCTACATAGTGCACTACTTTAGACCAGAGCCCTATGGGCCCTGCTCAAAAGTAGTCCACTATGGAGGGAATAGGGTGCCATTTGGGAAACAAACCTTATCTATCTCAAATCCATTACACTGGAAGCTGGAGAGATGAGGGAGGATTGGAAGCTGGAGAGATTAAGGAGGATTCGAAGCTGGAGAGATAAGGGAGGATTGGAAGCTGGAGAGATAAGGGAGGATTGGAAGCTGAAGAGATTAGGGAGGATTGGAAGCTGGAGAGACGAGGGGGATTGGAAGCTGGAGAGATAAGGGAGGATTAGAAGCTGGAGAGATGAGGGGGATTGGAAGCTGGAGAGATGAGGGAGGATTAGAAGCTGGAGAGATTAGGGAAGATTGGAAGTTGGAGAGATGAGGGAGGTTGGAAGCTGAAAATGAGAGATGATTGAATTTGAAGATAAGGGAGGATTTCTACTCCCATGTTTTTTCCTATGTTGCAATCTGTCTGTTATTGTTCCATTGAGAGAAGACTTGTCCTAGCGACAGAGAGGAAGCATGGAAAATACTGTAGGCACTGGCCACTAAGGGTACATCGTATGGCTGGCACTGGCCAATAAGGGTACATCGTATGGCTGTCACTGGCCACTAAGGGTACATCGTATGGCTGTCACTGGCCACTAAGGGTACATCGTATGGCTGGCACTGGCCACTAAGGGTACATCGTATGGCTGGCACTGGCCACTAAGAGTTCATCGTATGGCTGTCACTGGCCACTAAGGGTACATCGTATGGCTGGCACTGGCCACTAAGGGTACATCGTATGGCTGTCACTGGCCACTAAGGGTACATCGTATGGCTGGCACTGGCCACTAAGGGTACATCGTATGGCTGGCACTGGCCACTAAGAGTTCATCGTATGGCTGTCACTGGCCACTAAGAGTACATCGTATGGCTGTCACTGGCCACTAAGGGTACATCGTATGGCTGTCACTGGCCACTAAGAGTACATCGTATGGCTGTCACTGGCCACTAAGAGTACATCGTATGGCTGTCACTGGCCACTAAGGGTACATCGTATGGCTGGCACTGGCCACTAAGGGTACATCGTATGGCTGGCACTGGCCACTAATAGTACATCGTATGGCTGTCACTGGCCACTAAGGGTACATCGTATGGCTGTCACTGGCCACTAAGAGTACATCGTATGGCTGTCACTGGCCACTAAGGGTACATCGTATGGCTGTCACTGGCCACTAAAAGTACATCGTGTGGCTGGCACTGGCCACTAGGAGTACATTGTATGGCTGGCACTGGCCACTAAGGGTACATCGTATGGCTGGCACTGGCCACTAAGAGTACATCGTATGGCTGGCACTGGCCACTAGGAGTACATCGTATGGCTGGCACTGGCCACTAAGTGTACATCGTATGGCTGGCACTGGCCACTAAGGGTACATCGTATGGCTGGCACTGGCCACTAAGAGTACATCGTATGGCTGTCAATAGCCACTAAGAGTACATCGTATGGCTGTCAATAGCACTATCGAAAGCCCCCCCCCCCCGACTCCCCACTCCCCACTGAGACTGAGCCAAGTCAAACTAACCTACCCCATAGCTAATAGGTTTACCACCCCACCCTCCACTCCTCCTCAAACTCGAGACAGGAACCACTTCTGGCAGGTCACAGGGGCAGCTAGCCTGGACAGATGGGACCCACGATCCACCCCCTACTCCCCCAAAAAACCTTCCTTTCACAACCCTTGTCTGTCAGTCAGTCTGACGGGACAAACCACCACCACCGACTCCCACCACCGTCAGAATGGAAATGAGCGTATAATTTGGGCCAGCCCTTTGACGAGAGATCTCCAGTCTCCAGAGGGTTAAGAGTTAGGCCAATTAACCCTTATTACAGAAAGAAAGGGCACTTAAATCAGACGGGAAACCTGAGAAGCTTACAGGGCCGCAGCAGAGGAATGTCTGAAGGCCTTTAAAGGAGAGGAGACAAAGAGGAAACCTCCTATAGGCTACCCTTAACCTTCAACCTCACAAAACAGGAAATTGCAAATTGACAGCCATACGATATACTTCTAGCATGCTCTCTCTCTCTCTCTCTCTCTCTCTCTCTCTCTCTCTCTCTCTCCCTCTCTCATAGTCATGGAGCAGGAAGGACCTCTCCTCTGAGACCAGAGTGCTAATCTCCTCTAGGGTTAATGTGATTACGGTAACAATCACATCAATGACCCGAGGGCCTTTGGGAGATCAGGGATCCAGGATTCCCTTTAGGTCTGCTACCCGACCCGTTCACATGTGCAAACACAGTCCCTGTGACTCCCCTAACCTTAACCTCTTAGCCCTAACCCTGCATACTAGACAGGACACTGATCTAAGCCATTAGCCCTAACCCTGCATACTAGACAGCACACTGATCTAAGCCATTAGCCCTAACCCTGCATACTAGACAGGACACTGATCTAAGCCATTAGCCCTAACCCTGCATACTAGACAGCACACTGAACTAACCCCTTAGCCCGAACCCTGCATACTAGACAGCACACTGAGCCAGACACGGTGGCAGTCCCTAGTTCTGTTGTTCTGTCCTGTCCTCACTGAGCTGAGCTTTGGAACGAGTCAATGACTGAATCAGGTCCACCCAGCAACAATATAGACTAAGGCTGAACAGCCTACCATAGAGAGATGGATATCTATCTTTTGTTGTCAGACAGTCAGTGGATACATCCCAAAGAGCACCCTAATCCCTATATAGCCCCATGAGCCCTGGTCAAAAATAGTTCACGATATAGGGAATAGGGTGCCATTTGGGACTTCACTAATGCCATCAGCGCCGTGGCCCGTATCCCAATCTAGTTACCTCAGCCACATGGAATCTCTCGTATTACACTGGGTTTGTGTGGCATTGAGGGGTGCCTGGTTGGATTGCTGAATGACTCAGTCCCTCTCAGGGTGCCTGATTGAAGTGCTGACTGACTCAGTCCCTCTCAGGGTGCATGGTTGGAGTGTTTACTGACTCAGTCCCTCTCAGGGTGCGTGGTTGGAGTGTTGACTGACTCAGTCCTTCTCAGGGTGTGTGGTTGGAGTGCTGACTGACTCAGTCCCTCTCAGGGTGCATGGTTGGAGTGCTGACTGACTCAGTCCTTCTCAGGGTGCATGGTTGGAGTGCTGACTGACTCAGTCCTTCTCAGGGTGCGTGATTGGAGTGCTGACTGACTCAGTCCCTCTCATCACAAGAATGTAGTGCTTTGATTTTGAGCATCTGAGATGAGGTATTTTGACTTTGAGTGATGAAGTGCTTTCCCCCCAGCTGGTCTTATGCTCATACTCAAGGTTGGGGCTGGCCACAATCTCTCTTCTGTTTCAGAAATGGAACATGTTTTTTTATAATAGGGTATCATTATTATAATTTGGTTGCTTTTATATATTATATTTAGGCAATAAGGCCAGAGGAGGTGTGGTATATGGCCAATATACTACGGGTTAAGGGCTGTTCTTATGCACAACAAACATTTTGGGGGTCTACTCCCGCTCCTCTCCTCCTTCGTTCGACGTCGCCGGTATACTAACCACCGGTCCTGGATCTATCATTACGCACACCTGGCATCCGTCATTACGCACACCTGGCATCCATCATTACGCGCACCTGGCATCCATCATTACGTGCACCTGGCATCCATCATTACGCGCACCTGGCATCCATCATTACACGCACCTGGCATCCATCATTACACGTACCTGCATATCATTAGGATACTTTCCTGGACTCCATTACCTTCCTGATTACCTTCCCTTTATCTGTCACTCCCTTGGATTCCTTCCTCAGTCGGTATTGTTCCTGAGTTCATGCATTATCGTCACTGTTACGCCGTCTCGTTTCATGTTGGTTGTTTTAAACGTTTCACCTGCACCTGCTTCTCGACTCACAGCGTCTCCATTACACATACCCATTGGTATAAGGTCTGATATACCACAGCTTTCAGCCAATCAGCATTCAGGGCTCAAACCACCCAGTTTATAATATACATTATATCATATGTAATATAATTTCTTCCACCTTGGCACCGATTTTATTACTGTTAAGAATAACATAAGACTCACGCAACTTCCTTATAGGCGTACCTTACAGCACATTTTCTATACACCACCAGTCCTCTCGACTAATAAATGGCCTGAAACTGAAAATTACGGATGGGAAGATTGATACCGGAGTTCCAGTGCAGTTTTCACGACTGATCCGACACGAAGTACAAGAAGAGGGTATCTGCAGCCCAATATGGCAACCAGAATTATGGGCGAGTTGGTGTGTCGAAAGAAAAGGAGTGGGCGTGTGGAAAGGAGTGGGTGTGTGTAAAGGAGTGGGTGTGTGGAAAGGAATGGGTGTGTGGAAAGGAATGGGTGTGTGTAAAGAAGTGGATGTGTGGAAAGAAGTGGGTGTGTGTAAAGAAGTGGGTGTGTATAAAGAAGTGGGTGTGTGTAAAGAAGTGTGTGTGTGTAAAGAAGTGGGTGTGTGTAAAGAAGTGGGTGTGTGTAAAGAAGTGGGTGTGTGTAAAGAACTGGGTGTGTGTAAAGAACTGGGTGTGTGTAAAGAAGTGGGTGTGTGTAAAGAAGTGGGTGTGTGTAAAGAAGTGTGTAAAGAAGTGGGTGTGTGGAAAGAAGTGGGTGTGTGTAAAGAAGTGGGTGTGTGGAAAGGAGTGGGTGTGTGTAAAGAAGTGGGTGTGTGTAAAGAAGTGGGTGTGTGTAAAGAAGTGTGTGTGTGGAAAGAAGTGGGTGTGTGTAAAGAAGTGTGTGTGTGTAAAGGAGTGTGTGTGTGTAAAGGAGTGGGTGTGTGGAAAGAAGTGGGTGTGTGTAAAGAAGTGGATGTGTGTAAAGAAGTGGGTGCGTGTAAAGGAGTGGGTGTGTGGAAAGGAGTGGGTGCATCGAAAGGAAAGGAGTAACCACACAACTACTGTACCATTACTGTTTGGACTTCTGTTTTTGAACCCAGAGGATGAGTCTGAGTGCTATTTCACTTTTGGTTTTAATAAATGGTACATTTTCAGTTATTTTACATTCAAAGTACTGATGATGGGTGTACTGTTGAAGTGTTGTATGTGCTGTGACTGTCACCCTGATATTGGCTACTAGGTAGCTACATACCACGCCGTTACGGAACGAAGGGAGCGAAGGACCCTGTGTTCTGGTGTTGTTGCCGTTCATGCCCTCCCCATTCAGTAGACTGTATGTACAGTCGTGGTCAAAAGTTTTGAGAATGACACAAATATTAATTTTCACAAAGTCTGCTGCCTCAGTTTGTATGATGGCAATTTGCATATACTCCAGAATGTTATGAAGAGTGATCAGATGAATTGCAATTAATTGCAAAGTCACTCTTTGCCATGAAAATGAACTGAATCCCCAAAAAACATTTCCACTGCATTTCAGCCCTGCCACAAAAGGACCAGCTGACATCATGTCAGTGATTCTCTCGTTAACACAGGTGTGAGTGTTGACGAGGACAAGGCTGGAGATCACTCTGTCATGCTGATTGAGTTCGAATAACAGACTGGAAGCTTCAAAAGGAGGGTGGTGCTTGGAATCATTGTTCTTCCTCTTTCAACCATGCACGGAAACACGTGTCGTCATCATTGCTTTGCACAAAAAGGGCTTCACAGGTGAGGATATTGCTGCCAGTAAGATTGCACCTAAATCAACCATTTATCGTATCATCAAGAACTTCAAGGAGAGCGGTTCAATTGTTGTGAAAAAGGCTTCAGGGCGCCCAAGAAAGTTCAGCAAGCGCCAGGACCGTCTCCTAAAGTTGATTCAGCTGTGGGATCGGGGCACCACCAGTACAGAGCTTGCTCAGGAATTGCAGCAGGCAGGTGTGAGTGCATCTGCATGCACAGTGAGGCGAATACTTTTGGAGGATGGCCTGGTGTCAAGAAGGGCAGCAAAGGAGACACTTTTCTCCAGGAAAAACATCAGGGACAGACTGATATTCTGCAAAAAGTACAGGGATTGTGGCTCAGTTGGTAGAGCATGCTGTTTGCAACGCCTGCATTGTGTGTGCAATGCCAGGGTTGTGGGTTTGATTCCCATGGGAGGCCAGTACAAAAAAATGCATGAAATTAAATGTATGCATTCACTACTGGAAGTCGCTCTGGATAAGAGCGTCTGCTAAATGACTAAAATGTAATGTAAAATGGATTGGACTGCTGAGGACAGGGGTAAAGTCATTTTCTCTGATGAATCCCCTTTCCGATTGTTTGGGGCATCCGGAAAAAGCTTGTCTGGAGATGACAAGGTGAGCGCTACTATCACTCCTGTGTCATGCCAACAGTAAAGCATCCTGAGACCATTCATGTGTGGGGTTGCTTCTCAGCCAAGGGAGTGGGCTCACTCACAATTTTGCCTAAGAACACAGCTATGAATAAAGAATGGTACGAACACATCCTCGAGAGCAACTTCTCCCAACGATGCTGGAACAGTTTGGTGACAAAAAATGCCTTTTCCAGCATGATCTAGCACATTTTCATTTTTACAATTACGTCATTTAGCAGACGCTCTTATCCAGAGCGACTTACAAATTGGTGCAATCACCTCATGATATCCAGTGGAACAACCACTTTACAATAGTACATCTATATCTTTTTGTGGGGGGGAGGGTGGGGGTGGGAGGGTTAGAAGGATTACTTTATCCTATCCCAGGTATTCCTTAAAGAGGTGGTGTTTCAGGTGTCTCCGGAAGGTGGTGATTGACTCCGCTGTCCTGGAGTCGTGAGGGATCTTGTTCCACCATTGGGGTGCCAGAGCAGCGAACAGTTTTGACTGGGCTGAGCGGGAACTGTGCTTCTGCAGAGGTAGGGAGGCGAGCAGGCCAGAGGTGGATGAACACGGTGCCCTTCTTTGGGTGTAGCGACTGATCAGAGCCTGAAGGTGCGGAGGTGCTGTTCCCCTCACAGCTCCGTAGGCAAGCACCATGGTCTTGTAGCAGATGCGAGCTTCAACTGGAAGCCAGTGGAGTGAGAGGAGCGGGGTGACGTGAGAGAACTTGGGAAGGTTGAACACCAGACGGGCTGCAGCGTTCTGGATGAGTTGTAGGGGTTTAATGGCACGGGCAGGGAGCCCCGCAAACAGCGAGTTGCAGTAATCCAGATGGGAGATGACAAGTGCCTGGATTAGGACCTGCGCCGCTTCCTGTGTAAGGCAGGGTCGTACTCTGCGAATGTTGTAGAGCATGAACCTACAGGATCGGGTCACCGCCTTGATGTTAGCGGAGAACGACAGGGTGTTGTCCAGGGTCACGCCAAGGCTCTTAGCACTCTGGGAGGAGGACACAATGGAGTTGTCAACCGTGATGGCGAGATCATGGAACAGGCAGTCCTTCCCCGGGAGGAAGAGCAGCTCTGTCTTGCCGAGGTTCAGCTTGAGGTGGTGATCCGTCATCCACACTGATATGTCTGCCAGACATGCAGAGATGCGATTTGCCACCTGGTTATCAGAAGGGGGAAAGGAGAAGATTAATTGTGTGTCGTCTGCGTAGCAATGATAGGAGAGACCATGTGAGGATATGACAGAGCCAAGTGACTTGGTGTATAGCGAGAATAGGAGAGGGCCTAGAACTGAGCCCTGGGAGACACCAGTGGTGAGAGCACGTGGTGCGGAGACGGATTCTCGCCACGCCACCTGGTAGGAGCGACCTGTCAGGTAGGACGCAATCCAAGAGTGAGCTGTGCTTGAGATGCCCAACTCGGAGAGGGTGGAGAGGAGGATCTGATGGTTCACAGTATCAAAGGCAGCAGATAGGTCTAGAAGGATGAGAGCAGAGGAGAGAGAGTTAGCTTTAGCAGAGCGGAGAGCCTCCGTGACACAGAGAAGAGCAGTCTCAGTTGAATGACCAGTCTTGAAACCTGACTGATTTGGATCAAGAAGGTCATTCTGAGAGAGATAGCAAGAGAGCTGGCCAAGGACAGCATGCTCAAGAGTTTTGGAGAGAAAAGAAAGAAGGGATACTGGTCTGCAGTTGTTGACATCGGAGGGATCGAGTGTACGTTTCTTCAGAAGGGGTGCAACTCTCGCTCTCTTGAAGACGGAAGGGACGTAGCCAGCGGTCAAGGATGAGTTGATGAGCGAGGTGAGGTAAGGAAGATGGTCTCTGGAAATGGTCTGGAGAAGAGAGGAGGGGATAGGGTCAAGCGGGCAGGTTGTTGGGCGGCCGGCCGTCACAAGCCGCAAGATTTCATCTGGAGAGAGAGGGGAGAAAGAGGTCAAAGTATAGGGTAGGGCAATGTGAGCAGGACCAGCGGTGTCATTTGACTTAACAAATGAGGATCGGATGTCGTCAATTCTTTTCAAAATGGTTGACGAAGTCATCCGCAGAGAGGGAGGGGGGAGGGGGAAGAGGATTCAGGAGGGAGGAAAAGGTGGCAAAGAGCTTCCTAGGGTTAGAGGCAGATGCTTGGAATTTAGAGTGGTAGAAAGTGGCTTTAGCAGCAGAAACAGAGGAAGAAAATGTGGAGAGGAGGTAGTGAAAAGATGCCAGGTCCACAGGGAGGCTAGTTTTCCTCCATTTCCGCTCGGCTGCCCGGAGCCCTGTTCTGTGAGCTCGCAATGAGTCGTCAAGCCACGGAGCAGGAGGGGAGGACCGAGCCGGCAGGGAGGATAGGGGACATAGAGAGTCAAAGGATGCAGAAAGGAAGGAGAGGAGGGTTGAGGAGGCAGAATCAGGAGATTGGTTGGAGAAGGTTTGAGCAGAGGGAAGAGATGATAGGATGGAAGAGGAGAGAGTAGCAGGAGAGAGAGAGCGATAGAGCACCTTGCCATAAGGCAAAAGTTATAACTAAGTGGCTCGGGGAACAAAACATCGATATTTTGGGTCCATGGCCAGAAAACTCCCCAGACCTTAATCCCATTGAGAACTTGTGGTCAATCCTCAAGAGGCGGGTGGACAAACAAAAACCCACAAATTCTGACAAACTCCAAGCATTGATTATGCAAGAATGGGCTGCCATCAGTCAGGATGTGGCCCAGAAGTTAATTGACAGCATGCCAGGGCGGATTGCAGAGGTCTTGAAAAAGAAGGGTCAACACTGCAAATCTTGACTCTTTCCATCAACTTCATGTAATTGTCAATAAAAGCCTTTGACACTTATGAAATGCTTGTAATTATACTTCAGTATTCCATCGTAACATCTGACAAAAATATCTAAAGACACTGAAGCAGCAAACTTTGTGGAAATTAATATTTGTTTCATTCTGAAAACTTTTGGCCACGACTGTACTGTATGTATCAAGGTAACATCTAGTTGGTTATCAATATTATCAATAATATTAGTTATTTCTTGTGTAGACTGCTAGCCTAGTTTAAATAAAATCATGGGAGGGAAAAAATAGCCATGTTAGCTACCGCCTGCTACACCATGATACAGCTGCCCAGTGGGAAACACCTCAGGTCGGCAGGTGGCTCCATACAACGCCAGTGCACTAGTCTCATTTGCACCGGCT
The DNA here is from genome assembly GCF_901001165.1 of Salmo trutta. Classification (NCBI taxonomy): domain Eukaryota; kingdom Metazoa; phylum Chordata; class Actinopteri; order Salmoniformes; family Salmonidae; genus Salmo; species Salmo trutta. The sequence continues at coordinate 42,374,468 of NC_042958.1, forward strand.
TATCGACTCGTCGTGCTGCCCAATCAGCCACGCAAACGGTCTTGAGTGGCAACAAATCTGCCCAATTAGCTGATTCGCTTTCCATACCACCAGTCCTTTCGACACACCTACTCACCCATACTTTGGTTGCCATATTGGGCTGCAGATGCTCATACTTGCAAAGTACTGGTGTTCGTTCCAAAGTAACATTATCACGTGATCAATAACGTCCAAAGCTTTGTTTGATCACGTGCTTTTTCAAACCGTGCTTTTTCTAAAAGCGAGATCCCACTGATTTCGCCTTGGTTCCGGTGCTTTCTTCGATTCCAAGTTTTCCTCAAACAACAACTGCTCTATTTTGTGTCCGATCTCAAAAACGTTTCTGGGACAGCTAATTTATGGCCAACATCATGTAGTGTACTTTGGGGAACTTTGGGGTGGGGGCAAAATAAGGAACATAATGACTTGATGTAAGCACGAATGTAAAGAATCACGATTGCTAACATAAAAATGCAAACTCTCATCTGAACATGAATAAAAAGGTAATGTTAATTACACGCAACATGGTGGGAAAGGGCATGAGTCCCATCGAGAAACCCAACAAATGCCAGAGTAGCCGAGTGTAATGTCTTTATTAAGTTGATGTGTGAGTATTTATTTTATTGCTATCATGAATAACATCATGCACAATCCAGTGATCATCAGATTCTCTTGTCTTTTTGGTGATCTTTGTATTTCCCCCCTCGAAATCGCAACAGTCCGAACAGGCTGCTAAACAGCCAGTTGGTTTCCTTCCCTCTGACCATAAAATCATCTGTATCTACTTGATCAAGCCACTCCTATTTGCCATATCTTCAATTTAAGCCTACTAGAAAGTGTGTGCCCTCAGGCCTGGAGAGAATCAAAAGTAATTCCGCTACCTAAGAATAGTAAAACCCCCTTTACTGGCTCAAATAGCCGACTAATCAGCCTGTTACCAACACTTAGTAAACTTTTGTAAAAAATAGTGTTTGACCAGATGCAATGCTATTTTACAGTAAACTAATTGGCAACAGACTTTCAGCATGCTTAGAGGGAAGGACATTCAACAAGCACAGAACTTTCACAAATGACTGATGATTTGCTGAGAGAAATTGATGATAAAAAGATTGTGGGGGCTGTTTTGTTAGACTAATGTGCGGCTTTTGACATGATCGATCATAGTCTGTTGCTGGGAAAACACGTGTTATGGCTTTACACCGCCTGCTATATTGTGAATAAAGAGTTACCTGTCTAACAGAACATATAGGGTGTTCTTTAATGGAAGCCTCTCTAAAACAATCCTGGTAGAATCAGGAATTCCCCAGGGCAGCTGTTTAGGCCCCTTTGAGTAAAGCCAGTGTGTATGCGGATGACTCAACACTATACACATCAGCTACTACAGCGACTGAAATGACTGCAACACTTAACAAAGAGCTGCAGTTAGTTTCAGTATGGGTGGCAAGGAATAAGTTAGTCCTAAATATTTCAAAAACTAAAAGCATTGTATTTGGGACAAATCATTCACTAAACCCTAAGTCTTGTAATGAATAATGTGGAAATTGAGCAAGTTGACGTGACTAAACTGCTTGGAATTACTCTGGATTATAAACTGTCATTGACATAACATATTGATACAACGGTAGCTAAGATGGGGAGAGGTCTGTCCATAATAAAGTGCTGCTCTGCCTTCTTCACAACACTAACAACAAGGAAGGTCCTACAGACCCTAGTTTTGTCACACCTGGACTACTGTTCAGTCATGTGGTCGGGTCCAACAAAGAGGGATTTAGGAAAATTGCAATTGGCTCAGAACAGGGCAGCACAGTTGGCCCTTGGATATCCACAGAGAGCTAACATTAATAATATGCATGTCAATCTCTCCTGGTTTAGAGTGGAGGAGAGATTGACTTCATCACTACTTGTAATTGTTAGAGGTATTGACATGTTGAATGCACTTAGCGGTCTGTTGGAACTACTGGCACACAGCTCGGACACCCATGCATACCTTACAAGACATGCCACCAGAGGTCTCTTCACAGTCCCCAAGTCCAGAACAGACTATGGGAGGCCATGACTACATGGAACTCTATTCCACATCAGGTAACTGTAGCAGTAGAATCAGATTTAAAAAACAGATAAAAGTACACCTTATGGAACAGCGGGAACTGTGAAACAACACAAACATAGGCACAGACACATGCATAAACACACACACGATAACATACGCACTATACACATACATACACATGGATTTTGTGTTGTAGATATGTGGTAGTAGAGGAGGTGCAAGAGGGCACACACTTAATGTATTGTCAAATCTGCCGTGAATGTATTGTAATTTAAAAAAAAAATTGTATAACTGCCTTAATTCTTTTGAGTTTGTGTTTTTTTGTTGTTGTATTTTACCACCTTTTTCTCCCCAATTTTGTGATATCTAATTGCGATCCAATTATGGTCTTGTCTAATTGCTGCAACTCCACAACGAGCTCGGGAGAGGCGAAGTTCGAGTCATGCGTCCTCCGAAACATGACCCGCCAAACCGCGCTTCTTAACACCCACCCGCTTAAGCCGGAAGCCAGTCGCATCAATGTGTCGGAGGAAACACTGTACAACTGACGAAGTCAGCCTGCAGGTGCCCAGCCCGCCACAAGGAGTCACTAGAGCACGATGAGCCAAGTAAAGCCCCCCCGCCAAGCCCTCCCCTAACCCGGACGACACTGGGCCAGTTGTGTGCCACCCTATGGGACCCCCGGTCACGGCCGTTTGTGAAACAGCCTGGGATCGAACCCGGGTCGGTAGTAATGCAGTGCCTTAGACCGCTGTGCCACTCGGGAGGCCCCTAACTGCCTTAATTTTGATGGACCCCAGGATGAGAAGCTGCTGCCTTGGCAGGAACTAATGGGGATCCATAATAAACCCCAGGAAAAGTAGCTGCTGACTTGGTAGGAACTAATGGGGATTCATAATAAACCTCAGGAAGAGTACCTTCTGCCTTGGCATTTTAGACATTTTAAAAGCATTTGTACTTCCTCAATTGACTGAATTGAAAAGCAATTGACCCTAATCCTGGTAAAATAGGTACTCTATGGCATTGCACTCCAAGGACTAATCTATTTGGAGGGGAATGTTTTCATGCCTGTATAGGAAGAAGTTAACAGTCCATACAGATGATCCTTATGTACTTCAGAAGGACCAAACAGCTGTAGAATGGTACACCCCATGACAACAAGGTGGGTGGTGATAGTTGAAAAGGCCAGGGCGATGTCTGGCTCAAATGAAAATGTCTTTGGGTGTCACGGTCGTCGTATGAATGAGACCAAAACGCAGCGTGTGTGTCGTTCCACATCTTTATTTATCTTTGAAACTATGCAAGACATACAATAAACTAATAAACAAAAACAACAAACCGTGACGAAGAGGTGCAACATACACTAACTCAAAATAATCTCCCACAAACACTAGTGGGAAAACAACAAATTAAATATTATCCCCAATTGGGAATCATTAAAAAAAAACATAGAAATAAATTAACTAGACAAAACCCCCCAGTCACGCCCTGACCTACTCTACCATAGAAAAATACAAGCTTTCTATGGTCAGGACGTGACATTGGGAAACAGTGACATGGTTGGCATCCAAACACTAATAATCTGTGTTTCTCATTGACACAGGCAGATGTTTATGGTCTCGTTTTATGGACAATACGGCTGACTACCAGGGACTTCAGAAGGACCAAGCAGATATGTTTGAGAGGAATACTGGAATAAAGGGTAAGTGATCCAATTGGGGAACAACTGAGCAGATTCCACCTGCCTGACTGTTCACTTAACCCTAACCCTAACCCTAATCCTAACCCTAATCCTAACCCTAACCCTGATCTGGGCAATCGGGAAATCCGTTAATGTCTGTCTCTGGTGAGAGTTGGTAGAAAAGTAGGCTAAACTGTCTCAAATGAGAAAGTCTTGACTTTAGGAAACATTGACCTAGCTAATGTTGCTCCAACAATAATGTTTATCCTGTAATGTGTATAGTCAACAAACACAACACATGCTACAGAGTGGAGCAACGACTGAGAAAAACACAAGACACTGAAGGAAAAGAGAGAGAGAGAGAGAGAGAGAGAGAGAGAGAGAGGAGTAAAGCGTGAGAGAAACATAAGTATGACATTGTAACAAGGTGGCGCCGACAGACATGGTTGCCCTGTTTCTAGCTTCTAGCCAACTTTCAGTATTTTGATTATTTTACTGTTATTACTTGCATTAGAATATTTCTTGTATTACGCTGATGCGAGAGAAGAGAAGAAGAATTGGAGTCCTAGTCATAAGGCTGCATACCATCCACCTCTTCCGAGTATATTACTCACTAATGTTCAGTCCCTGGACAATAAAGTAGCCTAGCTCAGGGCGAGGATCTCCTTCCAGAGAGACATCAGGGACTGTAATAATACTTTGTTTAATGGAATCATATTATCCCTGTCCATTCAGCCAGTGGGGTTCTCCGTCCATTGCGTGACAGGAAAAAAGAACTCTCTGGGGAAAAAGAAAGGTGGAGGGGTTTGTTTCATGATTAACAACTCATGGTGTCATTGTGGTAACGTACAGGAACTCAAGTCCTTTTGTTCTCCCGATCTAAAAATACCTCACCATCAAATACCGACCGCATTTCCTCCCGAGATAATTTTCTTCGGTCATCGTCACTGCCCCCCCCCAAGGGGACGGCTCTCAAGGAACTTTAATAAAGGATATCTGAGCTAATGAAATTCTATCAACACATCTCCTCATTGAGGACTCTGCATCATTGATAATCTCCCTTCCTGGATGGCTACAAAGCCCTCCACCACCCCCCCTACGGTGAATCAGATCATACCTACATTCTGCAACTCCCCACCTATAGGCAGAAACTTAAGCAAGAAGCACCTGTGGTAAGGACTGTTCAACGTTGGTCTGACCAATCAGAATCTATGCTTCAAGATTTGTTCTGGGTCACCTCTGAGAATAGTATCAACGTACACACTGACTCTGTGACTGGGTTCATCAGGAAGTGCATAGAGGATGTTGTTCCCACTGTGGCGATTAGAACTTATCCCCCCCTGTAAAACGTAGATAGATGGCAGCATTAGCACAAAACTGAAAGCGCAAACCACCGCATTTAACCACGTTAAGGTGATTGGGAACATGGACGTGTACAAACAGACCAGCTATGACCTCCTTTAACAATCAAAAAGGCAAAACGACAGTACAGGGAGTGGAGTCGCAATTCAACGGCTCAGTCACGAGTCAAATGTGGAAGGGATTGTAAAGGGAAAGCCAGCCATATTGCAGACACTGACGCCTCGCTCCCGGACAAGCAATTGTCATTGTACTGCACACTGCCCTATCTTGCACAGACAAAAGAAATACCTATGTCAGAATACTGCTCATCAACTACAGCGCAGCCTTTAACACCATTGTTCCCTCCAAGCTCATTACTAAGCCCAGGGCCCTGGGTCTGAACCCTGCCCTGTGCAACTGGGTCCTGGACTTCCTGACGGGCCGACTCTAGGTGGTGAAGATGTTGATCCTCAACACCGGGGCCCCACAAGGGTGTGTGCTACGCTCCCTCCTGTACTCCCTGTTCACCCATGACTGTGTGGCCACCCACGTCTCCAACTCAATCATCAAGTTTCCTGATGACACAACAGTGGTAGGCCTTATTACCAAAAATGATGAGACAGTCTACAGGTGAGAGCCCTGGCGGAGTGCCAGGATAATAACCTCTCCCTCGACGTCAACGAAATGAAGGTGCTGATCGTGGACTACAGCAGAGAGAGCGTGCCCCCATCCACATCGATGAGGCTGCAGTGGACCAAAAAATAAACGCATATTCAAAGAGGGAATAAATAACAATAAATCTTAATTTACTTTCTAATGATCATGATCTTTTCTTCAAAGACATTCATGAATTAATCTCTACTGCGTTTTAGTTAGCTTTGCGACAGTATCAAAAATAAATGTTGGATTGTTTTTATTCTTCTCAATCAGGTTGGAAAAGTAGGCTGATTAATCAGTAGTCTGATTGATAAGTAGGCTGATTCAAAAGCTTCTAGTTCCTCGGCGTTCACGTCACTGAGGACCTGAAATGATCCCTCCACACCAACAGCGTGATGAAAAAGGCTCAACAGCTCCTCTTCAACCTCAAGAGGCTGAAGATATCCTGCTTGATTCTCACAAACTTCTACAAATGCACTATCGAGGACATTCTGATGGGCTGTATCACCGCCTGGTACGGCAACTGCACTGCCCTCAACCACAGGGCTCTTCAGAGGGTTGTGCAGTCAGCCCAATGCATCACTGGGGGCACATTGTCTGTCCTCCAGGACATCTACAGCACCCGGTATCATAGGAAGGCCAAGAAAAATCAAGAACCTCAGCCACCCAAGCCACGGCCTGTTCACCCTGCTATCATCTAGAAGGAGGAGACAGTACAGGTGCATCAAAGCTGGGACAGAGAGACTGATAAAACAGCTAATATCGTAAGGCAATCAGACTGTTAAACAGTCACCAGTAGCTACCCTCTGCCCAGTACTCTACCATCCACCTTAGAGGCTGCTGCCCTATGTACATATAATCATTGATTACTGGTCACTTTAATAATGTTTACATACTATTTTACCCACTTCATAAGTATATACTGTATTCTAGTCATGGCTTATCCTTTATAACTACTGCTGTACACACCTGTACACACCTGTTCTATTCATTTACTGTCCATACTGTCTTTATACACTATTTTATGTATACACTGCATTCGGGAAAGTATCCAGACCCCTTGACTTTTTCCATATTTTGTTATGTTACAGCCTTATTCTAAAATGGATTAAAAACATGAGGGAAAACATGTATTTAATCCATTTTAGAATAAGGTTGTAACGTAACAAAATGTTGAAAAACTGAAGGACTCTGAATACTTTCCCAAGTTACTGTACATATACATATTTACATTCCGGACATTTATTCTGATATTGCTAGTTCACTATCTATGAAAATATATTTAATTTTACTTTTTGGATTATATGTGTATGATTTTGTATTTCTAGGTATAACTGTACTGTTTGAGCTAGGAACACAAGCATATTGCTAGGTATTACTGTTGGAGCTAGAAACACAAGCATATTGCTAGGTATTACTGTTGGAGCTGGAAACACACGCATATTGTCAGGTATTACTGTTGGAGCTAGAAACACAAGCATATTGTCAGGTATTACTGTTGGAGCTAAAAACACAAGCATATTGCTAGGCATTACTGTACTGTTGGAGCTAGAAACACAAGCATATTGCTAGGTATTACTGTATTGTTGGAGCTAGAAACACAAGCATATTGATAGGTATTACTGTTGGAGCTAAAAACACAAGCATATTGCTAGGTATTACTGTACTGTTGGAGCTAGAAACACAAGCATATTGCTAGGTATTACTGTATTGTTGGAGCTAGAAACACAAGCATATTGCTAGGTATTACTGTACTGTTGGAGCTAGAAACACAAGCATATTGCTAGGTATTACTGTATTGTTGGAGCTAGAAACACAAGCATATTGCTAGGTATTACTGTATTGTTGGAGCTAGAAACACAAGCATATTGCTAGGTATTACTATACTGTTGGAACCAGGGTTGTGGGTTCGATTCCCACGGGGGGCCAGTACAAAAAAAATATATATATATTAAATGCACGAAATGAAAAGAAATATATGCATTCACCACTGTAAGTCGCTCTGGATAAGAGCGTCTGCTAAGTGACTAAAATGCAAATGTAAATGTAACTAGAAACACAAGAGACTGAGCTTGGTTTAAACACACAGGGCTTGAAAGCACCACCTCAACATGAACATGTTCTTTGTCTCACTTTATGTTTTCAATAAAGTGTTTTGATGGAGAGGGAGAAGGACAGACGGAGAGTGAGACGGAGAGGGAGAGGGAGAGGGAGATGAAGAGGGAGAGGGAGAAGGACAGACGGAGAGTGAGACGGAGAGGGAGAGGGAGAAGGAGATGAAGAGGGAGAGGGAGAAGGACAGACGGAGAGTGAGACGGAGAGGGAGAGGGAGAAGGAGATGAAGAGGGAGAGGGAGAAGGACAGACGGAGAGTGAGACGGAGAGGGAGAGGGAGAGTGAGAAGGAGAAGGAGATGAAGAAGGAGAGGGATAAGGAAAAGGAGACGGAGAGCAAGAGGCAGAGGAAGAGGGAGATGGAGACGGAGAGGGAGAGGGAGAAGGAGATGAAGAGGGAGAAGGAAAGGGAGACGGAAAGGGAGGGGGAGACAAAGAAGGAGAGGGTGACGGAGAGGGAGATGGAGAGATTGTACATTGTCTTAGTTTGTGTTAAAGTGGAAAGTGTGTTTTGATAGATTGATAGAGAGAAAGAATGTAGGAGAAAAAGACAGTAGGCAACCAGGTTTGTCTGTCAGAACATGTATGAATTGAATCCCTGTGGCTGGGAGCTGTACTGAGATCCATGCAGCATGTGTGTGTGTATTCAGGGCTCAAGGGGAAGGTATATGCCAGCTAGCATGTCTGATCCTGGCCAGACTATACACCGCATGTTCTGTAAGTCTACTGCTGCTTTGAGGGAGGGAAGGAGGGAGGGAGAGAGAGAGAGGGAGAGAGAGAGGGGGAGAGAAAGGGGGCGAGGGAGGGAGAGAGAGAGTCAGAGAGAGAGAGAGGGTCAGAGAGAGAGAGAGAGAGAGAGAGTCAGAGAGAGAGAGAGAGAGAGAGAGAGAGAGAATCACTTCTAAGGTGGATCTCTCCTGTGTAGTCTCTTCAGGATATCTAAAAGTCTGGTAACGTTTACACGGTGTGTTTATGAGAGTGGCTTTTACCAAACGGGTCAGAGACCATTATCAGCGATCTGCTCAGAGATAAATATCTTTCGCTGTAAAAGGTGGTCGCTTGGTTTACTTTATTCTATAGCGTTTATTCTTAAGCAGCTTTCTGGGATGACGTATAGTTATTAAGACAGTCTGAAGTGATGCTAGCTGTATGTTGTGGGTTGAGAAGGAGGTGACTAGTTTAGTGGCGGGGATGAAGGGTGGATTAAGAAGGAGAGGACTAGTTTAGCGACGGAGATGAGGGGTGGGTTGAGAAGGAGGTGACTAGTTTAGTGGCGGGGATGAAGGGTGGATTAAGAAGGAGAGGACTAGTTTAGCGACGGAGATGAGGGGTGGGTTGAGAAGGAGGTGACTAGTTTAGGGCGGGGATAAAAGGTGGGTTGAGAAGGAGAGGACTAGTTTAGGGCGGGGATGAAGGGTGGGTTGAGAAGGAGGTGACTAGTTTAGGGCGGGGATGAAGGGTGGGTTGAGAAGGAGGTGACTAGTTTAGGGTGGGGATGAAGGGTTGGTTGAGAAGGAGAGGACTAGTTTAGGGTGGGGATGAAGGGTTGGTTGAGAAGGAGAGGACTAGTTTAGGGTGGGGATGAAGGGTTGGTTGAGAAGGAGAGGACTAGTTTAGGGTGGGGATGAAGGGTTCGTTGAGAAGGAGAGGACTAGTTTAGGGTGGGGATGAAGGGTGGGTTGAGAAGGAGGTGACTAGTTTAGGGCGGGGATGAAGGGTTGGTTGAGAAGGAGAGGACTAGTTTAGGGCGGGGATGAAGGGTGGGTTGAGAAGGAGGGGACTAGTTTAGGGCGGGGATGAAGGGTTGGTTGAGAAGGAGGTGACTAGTTTAGGGCGGGGATGAAGTGTAGGTTGAGAAGGAGAGAACTAGTTTAGGGCGGGTATTTCGTTTTGGGTTGACAAGTGACCAGATTTTCAGTGATATTCTGTAGGTAAATAGGTTTCACTACATTATGCCATCATAGAGCTAGGAGCTTTAGGCATTTCAGCCTGTATGAGGTTTTGAACCATTTTATCTTTCAACGTGTTATTGTGTTTTCCTTTCTAAAGGCTGTGTGTGACCTGACCTCAGGTCAGTGCCAGAGTAGTGTGTGTATGACCTGACCTCAGGTCAGTGACAGAGTTGTGTGTGTGACCTGACCTCAGGTCAGTGCCAGAGTAGTGTGTGTATGACCTGACCTCAGGTCAGTGACAGAGTTGTGTGTGTGACCTGACCTCAGGTCAGTGCCAGAGTAGTGTGTGTATGACCTGACCTCAGGTCAGTGACAGAGTTGTGTGTGTGACCTGACCTCAGGTCAGTGCCAGAGTAGTGTGTGTGTGACCTGACCTCAGGTCAGTGACAGAGTTGTGTGTATGACCTGACCTCAGGTCAGTTTCAGAGTGTATATAATAGTGTGAGGCCTTGACCCGGTCATTGTTAGCGTCACAGAAAACACACATATATATATATATATATATAAATGATGTAAAAAAAAATTTGCCTTCATTTTAACAGGTTGTCATGCTAAGATCAAGGTCTCCTTTACAAACATACACATCAATACACATCACTATACACTTCAATATGCACATCACTATACACATCAATATACATCACTATACACAAAAATATACACATCTATATACACATCACTATATACGTCACTATATACATCAATATACACATTATATACACATCAATATACACATTCCTATATACATCGATTAATACATCTGTCACGCCCTGACCTGAGAGAGACAGTTTATTTCTCTATGTTGTTAGGTCAGGGTGTGGGGTGGGCATTCTATGGTTTATATTTCTATGTTTTGGCCAGGTATGGTTTCCAATCAGAGGCAGCTGCCTGTCGTTGTCTCTGATTGGGAACCAAACTTAGGCAGCCCTTGTCCCTCCTTGAGTTGTGGGATCTTATTTTTGTACTGCTTTGTAAAGCCTGCAAGACGTGACGGTCGTTTTCTCCATTGTTTATTATTTTGTTTAAGTGTTCAGAGTTAAAATAAATATCAAGATGAACACATACCACGCTGCACCTTGGTCTACTCCTTTTGACGATCGTTACAGAAGATCCCACCACCAAAGGACCAAGCAGCGTGGGCAGGATGACTGGACCTGGGAGGAAATCCTGGATGGGGCAGGACCCTGGACGAGGCCTGGGGAGTATCGTCGTCTGCAAGAGGAGATAGAGGTAGCGAAAGCGGAATGGCGATACTGGGAGGAACAGGCAAGGCAACAACGGAAGCCCGAGAGGCAGCGCCCCAATTTTTTTTGGGGGGGGGGCACACGGGGAGATTGGCGAAGTCGGGGTTGAGACCTGAGCCAACTCCCCGTGCTTACCGTGGGGAGCGAGTGACCGAGCAAGCACCGTGTTATGCGGTGATGCGCGCTGTGTCGCCAGTGTGCGCTGGTGAGGTTCAAGCTCCTCACCGTTGCCGTGCTAGAGTTGGCCGTCAGCCAGGAAGAAGTGTGCCGGCTCAGCGTTCCTGGTCTCAAGTGTGTCTCTTCGGCCCAGGTTATCCTGCGCCAGCTCTACGCACGGTACCCCCCGTTCACCAGCACAAACCAGTTCGTCCTGTGCCAGCGCTCCGCCCTTGCTGGGCTAAAATAACCATCCAGCCAGGACGGGGTGTGCAAGCCCTAAGCTCCAGACCTCCAGTGCGCCTCCACGGCCCAGTATACCCTGTGCCTGCTCTGCGCACCCAGTCTCCTGTGCGTCTCCCCAGTCCGGTGAGACCGGTTCCAGCTCCACGTAGGAAGTCTCCAGTGATGATCCATGGCCCGGAGCCTGTAGTGATAATCCATGGCACGAAGCCTCCAGTGATGATCCATGGCCCGGAGCCTGTAGCGATGATCCATGGCACGAAGCCTCCAGTGATGATCCATGGCCCGGAGCCTGTAGGGATGATCCATGGCACGAAGCCTGTAGGGATGATCCATGGCACGAAGCCTCCAGTGATAATCCATGGCCCGGAGCCTGTAGGGATAATCCATGGCAAGAAGCCTGTAGGGATGATCCATGGCCCGGAGCCTGTAGAGATGATCCATGGCTCGGAACCTGCAGCGACGCCCTCCAGTCCGGAGCCTTCAGCGACGCCCTCCAGTCCGGAGCCTTCAGCGACGCCCTCCAGTCCGGAGCCTTCAGCGACGCCCTCCAGTCCAGAGCCTTCAGCGATGCCCTCCAGTCCGGAGCCTCCAGCGACGCTCCCCAGTCTGGAGCCTCCAGCGACGCTCCCCAGTCCGGAGCCTCCAGCGACGCTCCCCAGTCCGGAGCCTCCAGCGACGCTCCTCAGCCCGGAGCCTCCAGCGACGCTCCTCAGCCCAGAGCCTCTAGCGACGCTCCCCAGTCCGGAGCCTCCTGAGACGGCCTGCAGCCCGGAGTCTTCAGCGACGGTCTGCAGACCGGAGTCTTCAGCGGCGGTAGGCAGTTCAGAGCCTCCGGCGATGATCCATGGTCTGGTTCCTCCGGCGACTCAGAAGCGGGGGGATCAGCGGGCGGTGTGGGGGCTATGCCCGAACCAGAGCCGCCGCCAGTATAGATCCCCACCCGGACCCTCCCCTATAGGTTCAGGTTTGCGGCTGGAAGTCCGCACCTTTGGGGGGAGGGGTACTGTCATGCCCTGACCTGAGAGAGATGGTTTATTTCTCTATTTTGTTAGGTCAGGGTGTGGGGTGGGCATTCTATGGTTTATATTTCTATGTTTTGGTCAGGTATGGTTTCCAATCAGAGGCAGCTGCCTATCGTTGTCTCTGATTGGGAACCATACTTAGGCAGCCCTTTTCCCTCCTTGAGTTGTGGGATATTATTTTTGTACTGCTTTGTAAAGCCTGCAAGACGTGACGGTCGTTTTTCCATTGTTTATTATTTTGTTTAAGTGTTCAGCTTTAAAATAAAATATCAAGATGAACACATACCACGCTGCACCTTGGTACTATATACATCCATATACACATTAATATACACATTCCTATGTACACTATACACATCACTATACTCATCAATATACACATTACTATGTATGCTTTACACCAGTTGCCGTGCTAGAGTTGGCCGTCAGCCAGGAAGAAGTGTGCCGGCTCAGCGTTCCTGGTCTCCAGTGCGTAGCCGCCCGTAACGCCACGTAGCAGCCCGTGACGCCACATAGCCACCTGTAACGCCACGTAGCCGCCCGTAATGCCACGTAGCCGTCCGTGACGTCGCGTAGCCGCCCGTGACGCCGCATAGCCGCCCGTAACGCCGCGTAGCCGTCCGTGACGCCACGTAGCCGCCCGTAACGCCACGTAGCCATCCGTAACGCCACGTAGCAGTCCGTAATGCCACGTAGCCATCCGTAATGCCACGTAGCCGTCCGTAACGTCACGTAGCCGTCTGTAACGCCACGTAGCTGTCTGTAACCCCACGTAGCCTTCCGTAATGCCACGTTGCTGTCTGTAACGCCCGTTTTTGTTCTTCTTTTGATTTATTGCTTGAGTTGACGGAGTTCTCTCTCCGTCTCTCCTCTTTTGGCCGCTTCCCAATTAGTGATGTGCAGTTCGCAAACGATTTGTTCCTTTTGAACGACTCTTTTTACTGACTCGAGATTCATGATACATTTTTGAGTGACTTGTTCATTTTAGTCATTCATTTGACCTGCTAGTGCTGGCTGCAATGAGTCCCACAGCAGGATTGATTCACTCTCTTCTGGCTCAGCATCTCCAGAGACGTGCCGCGACCACCAAGTGTCTGTCATATGTGAGCAGGAAAAATAAATCATAGAGAGGAAAAATACATGTTTAGAACTGATCATTGATCGCATGGTGCAAAAATAAATGACATTTTAATTGATTATTGAATGTTATGATGGACACGGCTTTGTAAAACCAAAACATAAACAGCCTCTGCTAAACAAACTGAAACCTGAGAATTGTCGAGTGGGGCTGCAGTCCAAAAACGTCATTGTGCTTATCGTCCTCACGGCAGTCATTTAACTTGTTATGGATAGGGGGCAGTATTTTCACGGCCGGATAAAAAACGTACCCTATTTAATCTAATTATTACTCCTGCCCAGAAACTAGAATATGCATATAATTACTAGCTTTGGATAGAAAACACTCCAAAGTTTCTAAAACTGTTTGAATGGTGTCTGTGAGTATAACAGAACTCATTTGGCAGGCCAAAACCTGAGAAGATTCCAAACAGGAAGCGCCCTCTCTGACTATTTCTTGGCCTTCTTGATCATCTCTATCCAAAACAGGGGATCTCTGCTGTAACGTGACATTTTCTAATGCTCCCATAGGCTCTCAGAAGGCGCCAGAACGTTGAATGATGACTTTGCAGGCCATGGCTGAAAAACAGTAGCGCATTTGGATAGTGGTCGATCTGAGAACAATGAGACTGGGGGCGCGTGCACAAGACGACTCCATGTTTTTATTTTTTCGTCTTTGAACGAAAACAGGGTTTCCCGGTCGGAATATTATCGCTTTTTTTATGAGAAAAATCGCATAAAAATTGATTTTAAACAGCGTTTGACATGCTTCGAAGTACGGTAATGGAATATTTTGAATTTTTTTGTCACGAAACGCGCCGGGCGCATCACCCTTCTTTACCCTTCGGATAGTGTCTTGAACGCACGAACAAAACGCCGCTATTTGGATATAACTATGGATTATTTGGAACAAAACCAACATTTGTTATTGAAGTAGAAGTCCTGGGAGTGCATTCTGACGAAGAACAGCAAAGGTAATCAAATTTTTCTTATAGTAAATCTGAGTTTGGTGAGTACCAAACTTGGTGGGTGTCAAAATAGCTAGCCATGATGGCCGGGCTATCTACTCAGAATATTGCAAAATGTGCTTTCACCGAAAAGCCATTTTAAAATCGGACACCGCGATTGCATAAAGGTGTTCTGTATCTATAATTCTTAAAATAATTGTTACGTTTTTTGTGAACGTTTATCGTGAGTAATTTAGTAAATTCACCGGAAGTGTTCGGTGGGAATGCTAGTTCTGAACGTCACATGCTAATGTAAAAAGCTGGTTTTTGATATAAATATGAACTTGATTGAACAAAACATGCATGTATTGTATAACATAATGTCCTAGGAGTGTCATCTGATGAAGATCATCAAAGGTTAGTGCTGCATTTAGCTGTGGTTTTGTTTTTTGTGACATTATATGCTAGCTTGAAAAATGGGTGTCTGATTATTTCTAGCTGGGTACTCTGCTGACATAATCAAAATGTTTGCTTTCGCTGTAAAGCCTTTTGAAATCGGACAGTGTGGTTAGATAAAGGAGAGTTTTGTCTTTAAAATGGTGTAAAATAGTCATATGTTTGAAAAATGGAAGTTTTGGGATTTTTGAGGAATTTGTAATTTGCGCCACGCCTATCATTGGATATTGGAGCAGGTGTTCCGCTAGCGGAACGTCTAGATGTAAGAGGTTGTTCTAGTCCAGTTGAGGCCACAACTATACCTTTTTTCAAATGTATCATTTCCATTTCCAATTTTATAGGTGGTTTGAAATCTACAAATCTGGTCAACGGTCAAATCTGATTTATATTGTCCTCAATCTTTTTTTTAACTGTTATTTGGCATATCATGTCGTTTGCTAGCTAGGTAGTTACGGTTGTGTTGACAGTTTCACAAAATAAAATGGGTGAATGTGCTAGCAAACTAAAACAGCAAACTCGTTGAGTGTTGTGGTCGGCCAAAAAAATGACTCATTCTTAAAGTTGTATCATCCTTTTTGAGGCTTTAAAAGTGTTCTTACACTATGATTGTGAACATTTAAATGGCATGTACTGTTACCTTACCTTGCTCTACACAACTTCCGAGTGAAAAGCACGAGCACCACCACTAATGTAGCCCTTTCCACACGACACACTGACGTCATGCACAGATGCGCGCAACTCTTGGCGGCAGTTAGAAAGCCATTCAACATAGCCTAGATGTACATTTTTATAGCGTCTAACTGTAGTTGTTATCTAGAATGCTAATGCTCATTGACATAAGCTGTAGCAAAAGCTAGCCAAAGAGCCATTTTACTGGTTGAAGTTGAAATATTTTTTGAGTATAATGCAGTTAATTTTGCGATGATGAAACAAACATTATAGTAAGCAGGACATTCATACGAGCCTTAACATCCAATTATAATCCAACATTTGTGTGAAATGCACTCATAAGCAACATGTCAATAGAGGCTTTTTTGTTGCTGGCATTCTATAAGAACTCCCCTGTGTTCTGCCACCAACTTGCGCATTGCCCTCATGCGACAATGTTTGCAAACACAGAAAGGGGTCTATCAGCCTAACCCGCTGCAAACACCTGTTGTTACAATGACAACTAGCATAGCCATGTCAGCAGATGACTGTTGGCAAAACGGATTTGAAAAACAAAACTGATTCGAACAGTTTGAACAAGGCTTGAATCCTTGTAGAATTTTTTTGTTTTTCACCTTTATTTAACCGGGTAGCCTACCTTGTTCTGAGTAGCCTAGCTTGTTCAGTGAAGCCTACCTGGTTGTTTTTTAAAATGTTATATCACCTTTATTTAACCAGGTAGGCCAGTTGAGAACAAGTTCTCCTTTACAACTGTTACCTGGCCAAGATAAAGCAAAGCTGTGCGACAAAAACAACACAGAGTTACACATGGGATAACCTGTCTGGGCTAGGGGGCAGTATTGAGAATTTTGGAAAAATATGTTCCCATTTTTAACTGCCTCCTACACCAACTCAGAAGCTAGAATATGCATATTATTGTTCAGGTTTGGATAGAAAACACTCTGAATTTTCTAAAACTGTTTGAATGGTGTCTGTGAGTATAACAGAACTCCTATGGCAGGCAAAAACCTGACAAGGTTTCAAGCAGGAAGTACCCTGTCTGACAAGGAGTCGTGCGTCTTACCTCTTTTTATTGAAAAGTAAGGATCTTAGCTGTAACGTGACAATTCCCAGGGCTCCGATAGGCTCTCAGAGCCCGGGAAATACCTGAAGGTTTACGAGGGAGCCTCAGGCTGAAACATATTATCGCCTTTTGTAAGTGGCTGCTCGGAGGACCTTTCAATGATGCGCGTGCATGAGTCGCTTCTGAGGAGAAATTTTATTCGGCTGTTTAGGCTGAATGCATACTCCCGGTCGGAATATTATCACTTCTCTACGACATAAATGGCATAAAAATTGGTTTTAAACAGCGGTTGACATGCTTCGAAGTACGGTAATGGAATATTTAGACATTTTTGACAAGCCAACGCGCCATGCGCGGGACCGTGAAAAAGCATTCTAGAACTCACGAACAAAACGTCGCTGTTTGGATATAACGATGGATTATTTGGGACCAAACCAACATTTGTTATTGAAGTAGAAGTCCTGGCAGTGTATTCTGATGAAGAACAAGCAAGGTAAGAACATTTTTCTTATAGGAAATTTGATTTTGGTGGAGGCTGACCTGGGTGGGTATCTAAATAGCTAGCCCTGTAATGCCGGGCTATGTACTTAGATTATTGCAAAATGTGCTTCATCCGAAAAGCTATTTTAAAATCGGACATATCGAGTGCATAGAGGGGTAATGTATCTATAATTCTTAAAATAATTGTTATGCTTTTTGTGAACGTTTATCGTGAGTAATTTAGCAAACTGTTAGTAAATTCAACGGAAGTTTGCGGTGGTTATGCTTTTTCTGAACGTCACATGCTAATGTAAAAAGCTGGTTTTTGATATAAATATGAACTTGATTGAACAGACATGCATGTATTGTATAACACAATGTCCTAGGTGTGTCATCTGATGAAGATCATCAAAGGTTAGTGCTGCATTTAGCTGTGGTTTGGGTTTATGTGACATGATATGCTAGCTTGAAAAATGGGTGTCAGATTTTTTCTGGCTGGGCACTCTGCTGACATAATCTAATGTTTTGCTTTCGTTGTAAAGCCTTTTTGAAATCGGACAGTGGGGTTAGATTAACGAGATTCTTGTCTTTAAATAGCTGTGAAATAGTCATATGTTTGAGAAATTGAAGTTATAGTATTTCTAACGATTCAAAAATCGCGCCACTGGAATTCCAGTAGCTGTTACGTAGGTGGGACGAAATCGTCCCACATACCCCAGAGAGGATAAACAAACGTACAGTCAATAACACAATAGAAAAATCTGTATACAGTGTGTGCAAATGAAGTAAGGAGGTAAGGCAATAAATAGGCCAATAGTGGCAAAGTCATTTCAATTTAGCAATTTACATTGCAGTGATATATGTGCAGATGAGGATGTGCAAGTAGAAATACTAGTGTGCAAAAGAGCAGAAAAACAAAAACAAATATAGGATGAGGTTGGTAGTTGGTTGGATGGGCTATTTACAGATGGGCTGTGTACAGCTGCAGCGATCGGTAAGCTGCTCTGACAACTGACGCTTAAAGTTAGTGAGGGAGATATAACTTCAGATTTTTGCAAATTCGTTCCAGTCATTGGCAGCAGAGAACTGGAAGGAAAGGCGGCCAAAGGAGGTGTTGGCTTTGGGGATGACCAGTGAAATATACCTACTGGAGCGCGTGCTATGGGTGGGTGTTACTATGGTGACCAGTGAGCTGAGATAAGGTGGAGCTTTATCTAGCAAAGACTTGTAGATGACCTGGAGCCAGTGGGTTTGGCGACGAATATGTAGCGAGGACCAGCCAATGAGAGCATACAGGTCGCAGTGGTGGGTAGTATATGGGGCTTTGGTGACAAGTCAAGGATCGGTAGGATAGTCAGTTAGTGAGGGTATGTTTGGCAGCATGAGTGAAGGAGGCTTTGTTGTGAAAAAGGAAGCCAATTCTAGATTTAACTTTGGATTGGAGATGCTTAATGTGAGTCTGGAAGGAGAGTTTGCAGTCTAGCCAGACACCTAGGTATTTATAGTGGTCCACATATTCTAAGTCAGAACCGTCCAGAGAAGTGATGCTAGGCGGGCGGGCAAGTGCAGGCAGCGATTGGTTGAAGAGCATGCATTTAGTTTTACTTGCATTTAAGAGCAGTTGGAGGCCACGGAAGGAGAGTTGTATGGCATTGAAGCTCATCTGGAGGGTTGTTAACACAGTGTCCAAAGAAGGGCCAGAAGTATACAGAATGGTGTCGTCTGCATAGAGGTGGATCAGGAAATCACCAGCAGCAAGAGCAACATCATTGATATATACAGAGAAAAGAGTCGGCCCGAGAATTGAACCCTGTGGCACCCCCATAGAGACTGCCAGGGGTCCGGACAACAGGCCCTCTGATTTGACACACTGAACTCTATCTGATAAGTAGTTAGTGAACCAGGCGAGGCAGTCATTAGAGAAACCAAGGCTGTTGAGTTTGCCGATAAGAAAACGGTGATTGACAGAGTCGAAAGCCTTGGCCAGGTCGATGAAGATGGCTGCACAGTACTGTGTTTTATCGATGGCAGTTAAGATATCTTTTAGGACCTTGAGCGTGGCTGAGGTGCACCCTTGACCAGCTCGAAAACCAGATTGCATAGCGGAGAAGGTACGGTGGGATTCGAAATGGTGATCTGTTTGTTCACTTGGCTTTCGAAGACTTTAGAAAGGCAGGGCAGGATGGATATAGGTCTGTAACAGTTTGGGTCTAGAGTGTCTCACCCTTTGAAGAGGGGGATGACCGCGGCCGCTTTCCAATCTTTAGGAATCTCAGATGATACAAAAGAGAGGTTGAACAGACTGGTAATAGGGGTTGCAACAATGGCAGCAGATCATTTTAGAAAGAGAGGGTCCAGATTGTCTAGCCCAGCTGATTTGTAGGGATCCAGATTTTGCAGCTCTTTCAGGACATCAGCTGTCTGGATTTGGGTGAAGGAGAAATGGGGGAGGCTTGGGCCAGTTGCTGCGGGGAGTGCAGAGCTGTTGGCAGGGGTTGTGGTAGCCAGGTGGAAAGCAAGGCCAGCCATAGAGAAATGCTTATTGAAATTCTTGATTATCGTGGATTCATCAGTGGTGACAATGTTTCCTAATCTCAGTGCAGTGGGCAGCTTGGATGAGGTATTCTTATTCTCCATGGACTTTACGGTGTCCCAAAACTTTTTGGAATCAGTGCTGCAGGATGCAAAATTCTGTTTGAAAAAGCCAGTCTTTGCTTTCCTAACTGACTGTGTGTATTGGTTCCTGTCTTCCCTGAAAAGTTGCATATCGCGGGGACTATTCGAAGCTAGTGCAGTACGCCACAGGGTTTTTTGTGCTGGTCAAGGGCAGTCAAGTCTGGAGTGAACCAAGGGCTATATCTGTTCTTGGTTCAATTTTTTTTGAAAGCGGCATGCTTATTTAAAATGGTGAGGAAAGCACTTTTAAAGAACAACCAGGCATCCTCTACTGACAGGATGAGGTCAATATCCTTCCAGGATACCCGGGCCAGGTTGATTAGAAAGGCCTGCTCGCAGAAGTGTTTTAGGGAGTGTTTGACAGTGAAGAGGGGTGGTCGTTTAACCAAGCACCCATAACGGACGCAGGCAATGAAGCAGTGATCGCTGAGATCCTGGTTGAAAACAGCAGAGGTGTATTTGGAGGTCAAGTTGGTCAGGATGATATCTATGAGGGTGCTCATGTTTACGGATTTGGGGTTGTACCTGGTAGGTTTCTTGATAATTTGTGTGAGCTTGAGGGCATCTAGCTTAGATTGTAGGACGGTGTTAAGCATGTTCCAGTTTAGGTCACCTAACCGTACGAGCACTGAAGATAGATGGGGGGCAATTAATTCACATATGTTGTCCAGGGCACAGCTGGGAGCTGAGGAGGGTCTATAACATGTAGCAACAGTGAGGGACTTATTTCTGGAGAGATGGATCCTTAAAAGTAGAAGCTCGAACTGTTTGGGCATAGACCTGGATAGTATGACAGAATCATAACTCTTTCGAGTTTTCAGTTTATCGTCCGCCGGTAGGGAGTCCTGCTTACTCAAATGAACGAAATTAGTCAAAAATGTGTTCTTTTGACTGAACGAGTCGAAAAGAACAGAATCAGTAAAAAGAGCCAAACTTCCCATCACTATTCCAATCCCACACACACCAAGCCCTGCACCCTTTAAGACAAGAAGGCAGTTCCTCGTATTCCAGATTCACTCTGCATGCATTGACCAACAACAACAACATGCAATCAACGCATTTTTCCAAATAAGAACAACGCAGCTTTCCACTTTGCTTCTTAATATAAATCCACGTTTTCTATTTTATACAACTTGCTCTCTGAAAAACATTAGTCAGTTGAAGCTGCAAATGTGCCTAAAAAAATGTGTGTTAGCACCTAATGCTAATTGCTAGCTAGCTACCTGGCTAGCTAAATCCACTGACATAGGGCAAATCTTGCTTGCCAACTTTTGCTCTAATACATGCCAGTATCAGTGTTGGAGTAAATCAGCATTGTTTGTGCAACAGCCTAATCAGAGAGAAAATGTCAAATAATATTTAAAAAAATCTTTGTCTGAATGTACCTATCTATTTAAATCTAATCAGGGTCCCATGGAAAACACTGACCAACACTGTGGTTCCTACTCTGTCACAACCATATCCTCCCTTACTCTTTAATGAATTGTCATGCCCACTGTATTCCAACCATAAAATAAGAATGATAATTATATTTGAAAACAAACCCAGCTTTGATAAACTCTCATATCTAATTATATTTCTATGATTCCAACAGTTTACCCAAGTGTTTTGATCTAGAATTGCAAGTGAAATCGCAATCACAATATTTGGTACAAAAAATCTCAATTATTAATATTTTTGCACATTTCTTGCAGCTCTAACATCAATACATGAAAAGCACAATCATAGAAAACAAACTTATTCTTCATTAAAAAAAGGTCCTCAATCAGCCTTTTGAATTGCCCTGGAGGCACCTATTCATGCAACTGCTTCCTTCTTTCCTTCCCCCTTCTCTCTCTCTCTCTCTCTCTCTCTCTCTCTCTCTCTCTCTCTCTCTCTCTCTCTCTCTCTCTCTCTCTCCCTCAACTCAATTCAATTTAAGGGTTTTATTATCATGGGAAACATATGTTAGCATTGCCATAGCAAGTGAAGTAGATAATAAATAAAAGTGAAATAAACAATAAAAATGAACAGTAATAATTACACTCACAGAAGTTCCAAAATAATAAAGACATGTCAAATGTCAAATTATGTCTATATACATGTGCAAATAGTTTAAGTACAAAAGTAAATAAAATAAATAAACATAAATATGGGTTGTATTTACAATGGTGTTTGTTCTTCACTGGTTGCCCTTTTCTTGTGGCAACAGGTCACAAATCTTGCTGCTGTGATGGCACACTGTGGTATTTCACCCAGTAGATATGAGAGTTTATCAAAGCTGGGTTTGTTTTCAAATTCTTTGTGGATTCTCTCTCTCTCTCTCTCTCTCTCTCTCTCTCTCTCTCTTTCCTTCCTCTCTGTCTGTCCGTGGCCCATGTCTGTGTGGGAGGTGGAGGCCCTGGGCCATGGCTGTAGTGTCATAGCAGTCTAAAGTAAACACTCTTTTGCATAACATGTCATGTTACTGATATCCATCCACCCCTTCCATGCAGCTGTTTCCATGGGAATACCCTGTTTTAAAATGACATGACTTGCACAATAATTGACAATAACGACATAGAGAATATGAATGTTTTAGGTTCAGTATAACGCATTTGACACAGGGAAGTTGAGGATTTTTTTGTGGATAGTGGACAGCCTGGCTGGCAGGAGTGGGTGGATGGGATGTCAGTAAGATTACATGTCCATACAGAACAGTGATGTTTTACAAAGTCCACGTTTTAGAGCCACCATCAACTTTACAATATTATATTCATGTTAACTTTACAATAGTATATTCATGTTAACTTTATAATAGTATATTCATGTTAACTTTACAATAGTATATTCATGTTAACATTACAATATTACATTTACGTTAACTTTACAATAGTATATTCATGTTAACTTTACAATATTATATTCATGTTAACTTTACAATAGTATATTCATGTTAACTTTACAATATTAAATTAACGTTAACTTTACAATAGTATATTCATGTTAACTTTACAATATTAAATTAACATTAACTTTACAATATTATACTCATGTTAACTTTACAATAGTATATTCATGTTAACTTTACAATATTAAATTAACGTTAACTTTACAATATTATATTCATGTTAACTTTACAATAGTATATTCATGTTAACTTTACAATAGTATATTCATGTTAACTTTACAATATTAAATTAACGTTAACTTTACAATAGTATATTAATGTTAACTTTACAATATTATATTCATGTTAACTTTACAATATTATATTAATGGTAACTTTACAACCATATTAATAATATACATCATATACCCCAAATACAGCATTCTATCTGTGGGTCTGTGTCTGAGTGTGTGAGCATCAGAGGTATGCCTCCGTGTTTGTGTGTGTGTGTGTGTGTGTGTGTGTGTCCATATCCGTGTGATTTTAATCTAGCTCTCACCAGAGAGAGGAGTGACCTACGTGACTCGCAGAGAGAAAGAACATGTTGTGGTAGTGACTGCTCTGCCAGCCTGGAGTAACAATATTGATGCTGGCAGAGTGGCTGAGACCCTAGCAACTGATGGCTTAGTAATGTTTCCATGACACTTCTGGGGATTGTTACCACATGGACATGTCACTTTTAATAAAGACCTAGTCCAGGGCTCCATACCAAATGGCACCCTATTCCCTTGAAGGGCGAGTTCTGGCTATGGGCTGTGGTCAAAAGTAGTACACTATAGGGAAAGGGTTTGGGACGGAAGCCATGCATTTCACTTTGCTCTAATGTAAACAAAATCCACAAGCTCCCTCCAGGCCCACACACACACACTGAACACACACACACACACATGCACGCACGCACGCACGCACGCACGCACGCACACACACACACACACACACACACACACACACACACACACACACAC
This sequence comes from Salmo trutta, assembly GCF_901001165.1. Classification (NCBI taxonomy): domain Eukaryota; kingdom Metazoa; phylum Chordata; class Actinopteri; order Salmoniformes; family Salmonidae; genus Salmo; species Salmo trutta. The sequence goes on from NC_042958.1 coordinate 42,398,228, forward strand.
ACACACACACACAAACATTCAGTTGTACATCAGCCTGTGTGTGTGTGTTAGCCAGGTGCTGGGAGGTTTTGAATTGATCTTGTTGTCTTCATGTTTAGTCAAATTGAAAGCCATGATGTAATTACAGAGAACTGGATAATAACCAATAAAATCCTGGTGTTAAAGACATGTCGATAAGGAAGTTTAAACAAACTACCAACAAGACTAAGCATTTGTCCCAAATCGCACCATATTCCCTATATAAAGCACTACTTTTAAAGTGCACTACTTTTAACCAAAGCCCCATGGGCCCTGGTCAAATGTAGTACACCAAAGCCGCATGGGCCCTGGTCAAACGTAGTGCACCAAAGCCGCATGGGCCCTGGTCAAATGTAGTGCACCAAAGCCCCATGGGCCCTGGTGAAATGTAGTTGTCAAGTGTCAATGTGCAGCGGGTAGGACGGAGTCAGGCGCAGGACACAGAACTGAGTGAAAAGTTCCTTTACTCAAATAAAACAACAAAATCCTTCCACGCAGGGAAGAAAATCCTTCCACACCAGCTCACAGAAATCTCGACCACTTAACAACGAACAAACACGCACAAAAACCATGGGGAAAACAGAGGGTTAAATAATGAACATGTATTCAGGGAATTGAAACCAGGTGTGTAAAACAAAGACAAAACAAAAGGAAAATGAAAAGTGGATCGCAATGGCTAGAAGACCGGTGACGTCGTCCGAAGAACGCCACCCGAACAAGGAGAGGGACTGACTTCGGTGGAAGTCGTGACAGTACCCCCCCCCCCCCTTGATGCGCGGCTCCAGCAGTGTGCCGACACCGGCCTCGGGGATGACCCGGAGGACGAGGTGCAGGACGACCCGGGTGAAGACGGTGAAATTCCTGCAGTAACGACGGGTCTAGGATGTCCTCCACCGGCACCCAGCATCTCTCCTCTGGACCGTACCCCTCCCACTCCACGAGATACTGAAGGCCCCTCGTCCGACGCCTTGAGTCCATGATGGCTCGAACAGTATACGCCGGGGCCCCCTCGATGTCCAGAGGGGGCGTAGGAACCTCCGGCACCTCAGACTCCTGGAGTGGACCAGCCACCACCGGCCTGAGGAGAGACACATGGAACGAGGGGTTAATACGGTAATCAGTGGAGAGCTGTAACCTATAACAAACCTCGTTCAGTCTCCTCAGGACTTTAAATGGCCCCATAAACCACGGACCCAGCTTCCGGCAGGATAGGCGAAGGGGCAGACCAAGGTGTCTTTATTTAGACAGGGAGTCAATGCTGAGACCAAGGTGTCTTTATTTAGACAGGGAGTCAATGCTGAGACCAAGGTGTCTTTATTTAGACAGGGAGTCAATGCTGAGACCAAGGTGTCTTTATTTAGACAGGGAGTCAATGCTGAGACCAAGGTGTCTTTTTTAGACAGGGAGTCAATGCTGAGACCAAGGTGTCTTTTTTAGACAGGGAGTCAATGCTGAGACCAAGGTCTCTTTTACAGATGAGTCCTGTAATTACAGAAATCTACACATCAATGCAATATGAAAAGCAAAACAGAGATACAAAACACTGTCATGGAAAACAAACACATTCTTCATTAGATAGGTCTTCAATCAGCCGTCTGAAATTCAATCAACCCTAAAGATTACAATTTCTTACAGTCAAAACATATGTTTATATAGATAGTAAAAATTACACGGCCCAAAATCGACCCTTCAGGGACACCCTTAGTAATATCAAGGAAACGTAACTTAGCACGATCGGAAGATGTACATTGTGTCATGTCTGACAATAACTTTTCAAACCAATTGCATGCCGCCTGATCCAGGCCAATTTCAGACAACCTACGAATGATTAATGAATGGTAAACCGTATCGAATGCCTTCGACAGCACAACGCTGCCTTTTGTTAATACGGTTTACTATATCATTTATCACCAAGGAAGCAGCAGAGATCGTGCTGTGCCCTGGCCTGACACCAAATGAGGCCCACATCAACATTCAGAATCAGATTGTATTATACGTGTCAACGGAGCATGACACAAGACATGGAGAGAATAACAGGGAAGAAGAGGAGTAGGTGGAAGTAAGGAAAGAGGAGGGAAAGGAGAGAGAGGAGAGAAAGGACAGAGAAAGGAGAGAGAGGAGAGAAAGGAGAGAGAGAGGAGAGAAAGAAGGAATGAGAGGAGAGAGAGGAGATAAAGGAGAGAGAGAGGAGAGAAAGGAGGAATGAGAGAAAGGAGGAGAGGAGATAAAGGAGGAGTTAGAGGAGAGAAAGGAGAGAGAGGAGACAGGAGGGAAAGGTGGAATGAGAGGAGAGAAAGGTGAGAGAGGAGAGAAAGGATGAGAGAGAGGAGGGAAAGGAGTAGAGAGAGGAGGAGAAGGAGGAGTGAGAGGAGGGGAAGGAGTAGAGAGAGGAGGGGAAGGAGGAGTGAGAGGAGGGGAAGGAGGAGAGAGAGGAGGGAAAGGAGTAGAGAGAGGAGGGGAAGGAGGAGAGAGAGGAGGGGAAGGAGGAGTGAGAGGAGGGGAAGGAGGAGAGAGAGGAGGGAAAGGAGTAGAGAGAGGAGGGGAAGGAGGAGAGAGAGGAGGGAAAGGAGTAGAGAGAGGAGGGAAGGAGGAGTGAGAGGAGGGGAAGGAGGAGAGAGAGGAGGGGAAGGAGTAGAGAGAGGAGGGAAGGAGGAGTGAGAGGAGGGGAAGGAGGAGAGAGAGGAGAGAAAGGAGGAGAGAGAGGAGGGAAAGGAGTAGAGAGAGGAGGGGAAGGAGGAGTGAGAGGAGAGAAAGGTGAGAGAGGAGACAGAGGGGGGAAAGGAGGAATGAGAGAAAGGAGGAGAAAGAGGAGAGAAAGGAGATAAAGGAGGAATGAGAGGAGAGAAAGGTGAGAGAGGAGAGAAGGATGAGAGAGAGGAGGGAAAGAAGTAGAGAGAGGAGGAGAAGGAGGAGTGAGAGGAGGGGAAGGAGGAGAGAGAGGAGGGGAAGGAGGAGAGAGAGGAGGGAAAGGAGTAGAGAGAGGAGGGGAAGGAGGAATGAGAGGAGAGAAAGGAGGAGAGAGAGGAGGGGAAGGAGGAGAGGAGAGGAGGGGAAGGAGGAAAGAGAGGAGAGAAAGGAGGAGAGAGAGGAGGGGAAGGAGGAGAGAGAAGAGGGGAAGGAGGAGAGAGAGGATGTGAAGGAGGAGAGAGAGGAGGGGAAGGAGAGAGAGAGGAGGGGAAGGAGGAGAGAGAGGAGGGGAAGGAGGAGAGAGAGGAGAAGGAGGAGAGAGAGAGAGGGGAAGGAGGAGAGAGAGGGGAAGGAGGAGAGAGAGGAGAAGGAGGAGAGAGAGGAAGGAGGAGAGAGAGGAGAAGGAGGAGAGAGAGGAAGGAGGAGAGAGAGGGGAAGGAGGAGAGATAGAGAAAAGGAGGATTAGAGGATGGGAAGGAGGAGAGAGAGGGGAAGGATAGAGAGAGAGGGGAAGGAGGAGAGAGAGGGGAAGGAGGAGAGAGAGGGGAAGGGAGAGAGAGGGGAAGGAGGAGAGAGAGGGGAAGGAGGAGAGAGAGGGGAAGGAGGAGAGAGAGGAGAGAAAGGAGGAGGAGAGGGAGAGCAAAGAGGAGGAGAGAGAGGAGAGAAATCAAGAAATGTACGCATAAACCCCAATCAGGGTTCCCTTATAACCAACTGTAGCTTCTAGTATTTAACTGGTCAACTGAACACAAGACATGGAGTGAAGAAGCGTGACAGAGAGTAGAAGAGAGAGTAGGGGAAGTCAGGTATATGGTCCTCCCTCTCAGTGGATTCATCCATCCTAGAGTTAAATATTCCTCCAGAAGTGTCTCCGCTTCAATGGAGCAAGTCAATCAGCGGTTAAATCTAAACTAATGGGCCTACTCTCCCCATTCAGTGTGGCAATAGTAGGTCTGGAAGGAACGATGTACACTCTTAGAAAAAAGGCTTCCCAAAAAGGTTCTTCGGCTGTCCCCACAGGAGATCTATTTTTGGTTCCAGGTAGAACCTTTTCCGTTCCAGGTAGAACTATTTTCGGTTCCAGGAAGAACTCTTTTTGGTTCCAGTTAGAACTCTTTTTGGTTCCAGGTAGAACACATTTTGGTTCAAGGTAGAACTCCTTTTGGTTCCAAGAAGAACTCTTTTTGGATCCAGGTAGAACACATTTTGGTTCCAGGTAGAACCCTTTTTGATACTACTAGCTTATACACCCAGACCATCAGGCTGCTGAATATAGATACTACTAGCTTCTACCCCCAGACCATCAGACTGCTGAATATATATACTACTAGCTTCTACCCCCAGACCACCAGGCTGCTGAATAGACACTACTACTATCTTCTACCCTCAGACAATCAGGCTGCTGAATAGATACTACTAGCTTCTACCCCCAGACCATCAGGCTGCTGAATAGACACTGCAAGCTTCTACACCCAGACCACAGGCTGCTGATATATACTACTAGCTTCTACCCCAAGACCATCAGACTGCTGAATAGATACTACTAGCTTCTACCCCCAGAACATCAGGCTGCTGAATAGATACTACTAGCTTCTACCCCCAGACCATCAGGCTGCTGAATATAGATACTACTAACTTCTACCCCCAGACCATCAGGCTGCTGAATATAGATACTACTAGCTTCTACTCCCAGACCATCAGACTGCTGAATATATATATACTACTAGCTTCTACCCCCAGACCATCAGGCTGCTGAATTTATATACTACTAGCTTCTACCCCCAGACAACCAGGCGGCTGAATAGATAATACCAACTTCTACCCCCAGACCATCAGGCTGCTAAATATAGATACTTACTTAGCTTCTACACCACAGACCATCAGGCTACTGAATAGACACTACTAGCTTCTACCCTCAGACCATCAGGTTGCTGAATTTAGATACTACTAGTTTCTACCCCCAGACCATCAGGCTGCTGAATAGATACTACTAGCTTCTACCCCCAGACCATCAGGCTGCTGATATGATACTACTAGCTTCTACCCCCAGACCATCAGGCTGATGAAATAGACACTACTAGCTTCTACCCCCAGACCATCAGGCTGCTGAATATATACTACTAGCTTCTACCCCCAGACCACCAGGCTGATGAATATATACTACAAGCTTCTACCCCCAGACCATCAAGCTGCTGACAAGATACTACTAGCTTCTACCCCCAGACCATCAGGCTTATTAATAGACACTACTAGCTTCTACCCCAGACCATCAGGCTGCTGAATATATACTAATAGCTTCTACCCCCAGACCATCAGACTGCTGAATAGATACTACTAGATTCTACCCCAGACCATCAGGCTTGCTGAATAGACACTAATAGCGTCTACCCCTAGACAATAAGGCTGCTGAATCTAGATACTACTAGCTTCTACTCCCAGACCATCAGACTGCTGAATATATATATACTAATAGCTTCTACCTCAAGACCATCAGGCTGCTGAATTTATATACTACTAGCTTCTACCCACAGACCTCCAGGCTGCTGAATAGACACTACTACTAGCTTCTACCCTCAGACCATCAGGCTGCTGAATAGATACTACTAGCTTCTACCCCCAGACCCTCAGGCTGCTGAATAGACACTACTAGCTTCTACCCCCAGACAATAAGGCTGCTGAATATAGATACTACTAGCTTCTACTCCGACCATCAGACTGATGACTATATATATACTACTAGCTTCTACCCCCAGACCATCAGGCTGCTGAATAGGACACTACTACTAGCTTCTACCCTCAGACCACCAGGCTGCTGAATAGATACTACTAGCTTCTACCCCAGACCATCAGGCTGCTGAATATAGATACTACTAGCTTCTACCCCAAGAACATCAGGCTGCTGAATATAGATTCTACTAGCTTCTACCCCCCAGACCATCAGATTGCTGAATATATATATACTACTAGATTCTACCCCTACACATTCAGGCCTGCTGATTTATATACTACTAGCTTCTACCCTCAGACCATTCAGGCTGCTGAATAGCTACTACAAGCTTCTACCCTCAGACCATCAGGCTGCTGAATATATATACTACTAGCTTCTACCCCAGACCATCAGGCTGCTGAATAGACACCACTAGTCAGCTGTTTCTACCCCCAGACCACCTGGCTGCTGAATATATACTACTAGCTTCTACCCCCAGACAATCAGGACTGCTGAATAGATACTACTAGCTTCTACCCCCAGACCATCAGGCTGCTGAATAGACACTACTATCTTCTTCCCCCAGACCATCAGGCTGCTGAATAGACACTACTATCTTCTACCCCCAGACCCATCAGGCTGCTGATTATAGATACTACTAGCTTCTACCCCCAGACCATCAGATTGCTGAATATATATATACTACTAGATTCTACCCCTACACCATCAGGCTGCCTGATTTATATACTACTAGCTTCTACCCACAGACCACCAGGCTGCTGAATAGACACTACTACTAGCTTCTACCCTCAGACCATCAGGCTGCTGAATAGATACTACTAGCTTCTACCCTCAGACCATCAGGCTGCTGAATAGACAGTACTAGCTTCTACCCCCAGACCATCAGGCTGCTGATTATAGATACTACTAGCTTCTACCCCCAGACCATCAGGCTGCTGAATATATACTAATAGCTTCTACCCCAGACCATCAGACTGCTGAATAGATACTACTTGCTTCTACCCCCAGACCATCAGGCTGCTGAATAGACACTACTAGCGTCTACCCCTAGACAATAAGGCTGCTGAATATAGATACTACTAGCTTCTACTCCCAGACCATCAGACTGCTGAATATATATATACTAATAGCTTCTACCTCAAGACCATCAGGCTGCTGAATTTATATACTACTAGCTTCTACCCACAGACCTTCAGGCTGCTGAATATAGATACTACTAGCTTCTACCCCCAGACCATTAGATTGCTGAATATATATATACTACTAGATTCTACCCCTACACCATCAGGCTGATAAATTTATATACTACTAGCTAATACCCCCAGACCACTAGGCTGCTGATTATAGATACTGCTAGCTTCTACCCCAGACCTTGAGGCTGCTGCATAGATACTACTAGCGTCTACCCCAGACCATCAGGCTACTGATTATAGATACTACTAGCTTCTACCCCAGACCATGAGGCTGCTGAATAGATACTACTAGCGTCTACCCCCAGACCATCAGGCTGCTGAATAAATATACTACTAGCTTCTACCCCCAGACCCATCAGGCTGCTGAATAGATACTACTAGCTTCTACACCCAGACCATTAGGCTGCTGAATAGACAGTATTCGCTTCTACCCTCAGACCATCAGGCTGCTGAATAGACACCACTATCTTCTACCCCCAGACCATCAGGCTGCTGAAGGGACACTACTATCTTCTACCCCCAGACCATCAGGCTGCTGATTATAGATACTACTAGCTTCTACCCCCAGACCATCAGGCTGCTGAATAGATACTACTAGCTTCTACCCCCAGACCATCAGGCTGCTGAATAAATATACCACTATCTTCTACCCCCAGACCATCAGGCTCCTGAATATATACTACTAGCTTCTACCCCCAGACCACCAGGCTGCTGAATATATACTACTAGCTTCTACCCCCAGACCATCAGGCTGCTGAATATAGATACTACTAGCTTCTACCCCAGACCATCAGGCTGCTGAATAGATACTACTAGCTTCTACCCCAGACCATCAGGCTGCTGAATAGATACTACTAGCTTCTACCCCAAGACCATCAGGCTGATGAATAGACACTACTAGCTTCTACCCCAGACCATCATGCTGCTGAATATTTACTACTAGCTTCTACCCCCAGACCACCTGGCTGCTGAATATATACTAGTAGCATCAACCCCCAGACCATCAGGCTGCTGCCTAGATACTACTAGCTTCTACCCCCAGACCATCAGGCTGATGAATAGACACTACTAGCTTCTACCCCCCAGACCATCAGGCTGCTGAATAGACACTACTATCTTCTTCCCCCAGACCATCAGGCTGCTGAATAGACACTACTATCTTCTACCCCCAGACCATCAGGCTGCTGATTATAGATACTACTAGCTTCTACCCCCAGACCATCAGATTGCTGAATATATATATACTACTAGATTCTACCCCTACACCATCAGGCTGCTGAATTTATATACTACTAGCTTCTACCCACAGACCACCAGGCTGCTGAATAGACACTACTACTAGCTTCTACCCAACCATCAGTGCTGAATAGATACTACTAGCGTCTACCCCAGACCATCAGGCTGCTGAATAGATACTACTAGCGT